>NC_051278.1:6129827-6269827 GCF_015220745.1 Sebastes umbrosus
TCTCTTTCAAATCATAGAAAACAAGTACATTTCTCATTTTGACCTTTTTTAATGAAACTGCTTTTCCTTGTCGTCTCACAGCTCTTCCTCGACTGCATCCTCAGAGGATCCAGCAAAGCAGCGGATTAATTTCTCCTGCAAAACACAAGAAGTAAGTGAACTCTGTAACAAACTCTTACATGCACTTTGGTCTATTTTACAATTTGAATTAAAGGATGCGTCTCAATGTTGGAAGAAACACGAAGAAGAAGTTTTTTAACCGTCGGGATGCCAAGGCGAATTCGCATCGACCGTGTTCTGACAAACGCTGTCAGCCGTATTCATTGCTAATTTATGACGCTCATTAAGTGACGCGGAACACACAAAAAAATCGGAGCAATTATCATTTATCTTGATATATTATTTACTAGGGATCATTTTCCTGCTTGGTTGGGGACCGGGGTGAGAGAGACGGAGGGGAGGAGGTGTGAGGGAGGGAGGACCACAGGGGTTTGGAGACAGCTGGCACCAGAGAGGCAGAGAGAGAGAGAAGGAGACATGGAAGTCAAGAAAGAGACAATGTGATGAGCTCCTTTGAAATGATGAGGGTTTTTAGGACAAGTATTTATTTAAGGCTGCACCAGGTGTGATTTTGTATAAAAATATATAAAGTGTAACTACAGCAGAAGAGAGAGCCCCGCGCTCCTTATTGAGGCCAGTTGTGAAAATTAATTTCTTGATTACTGGTAAGAAAACACAAGATCAAAACACAAACGTGCCTCCTAAACATCAGTAAGTGAGCGCTCCATCCAGGGAAACCCGAACTCACCAGGAACAAGTCAAAGACACATTTATTCGTCACGTAACTTCCGTACTTAAGTTACGGCACTTCTGGAGTTATTTTGACCCAAACCACGATCTTTTCCTAAACCTATCTAAGTAGCTTTTGTCACATAGCTTCCGTACTTAAGTTACAGCACTTCCGGTCTTGTCATAAATACGTTTCATATCAGCCTCGTATCACGCTTGCAGAAACGCAATGCCACATGGCCAACGTTGTGAAACGACTGGTTAGACAACAAAGCTACTTGGTTAAGTTAGAAAAAAGATCATGGTTTGTGTTCAGATAATAATATAACAACCTAAAGTTACAACCGTAACAATGCAACAGAAAATAGTTAGGTTTAGGAAAGAACAATATGGTTGGGCTTAAAACTGCTACGTTTATACAGTGAAAATGACATCGAACGATGTGAACACGGGACACGAACGAACAGTTGATTGTAACGTGACGCACGGGACGCAAACAGCGGTCTCTTGGATGAAAGCCTTGTGTTTGTTGGACACATCCACCTCCCACCCGCCCGCCTGGTGTGTCTCTTTTCGCTCTTTAAACTACGTCACTTGCTCAGACTGAATGCAAAAATGTTGACATTCAATGTATCCCTGGTTTGCAGAAACGTCCAAGGCCAACATTTTTTCCTGGCAAATGGCCTGAAATTCAAGGTAACACGGGATGAGTAATTGATACAAATGATCATTTTAAGTGTGAAGTATTCCTTTAAGGTGCTCTGTCCTGTGTAGCTTTCCGCAGACATAATTACACAATGCCATGCTAGCAATATAAATATTACTATGTATATTATTTTAATATCAATAATTTATCACCACATTCATTTTGACATCAGTTTAATTACCAGAAACAGCCAGGACTGAAAGACTGGCAGCCTAACTGCCCTTTACGCTGCAGTCGATGTTAAACTGGGTTTGATCTGGGTTACTTTCCAACAGAATCAGGTAGAGCGCTCGCAGCGTAAACAAAGCTATGTACTGTACTGTCAGGGGTTTTAGAGTCTCTTTCAAAGTATTCTGTATGATTAAAGTAAAACAAACAAATGCAACCGCAACTCCCACAAGTGGAGACATCCTCCTTTCAAGTGGGAAATGGTCTTCATTTTGAAAGACATAAACAATAAACCCTGGTGTGGTCTAGAGACATCCAGTTGTCTTCTGTTTGTTTTATATGATGTGTATGTTTTTAAAGTTGCTCTATGTAATAGCTTTAAGTTGCGATAAGAAACTATACTACAGGATCTATGTTGTACGCAGCGTGTATTTCTGTATTTTCCACATTGAACATGATGAGAGTGGGACTTGTCTTCGGAGGCTGATTACTGAAGAACTTTTCTGAAATTGTTGATGTCTAAAGTTTTCATGATAACACTCACGCCGGCAGATAATCTCCCCGATACGTCTCTGATGTCCTGACATGTTTTTTTTTTCTGCTCCTCATTACACCAGAGCTGGCTGTTAGTCATAACAATGTCACTGCGATGGCACTGTAATTAACATGATGAATATTTTGCGTCCCTGCCTTGTTTTCCTTCTCGACACCCTTTGCATTTTTCACTCTCTCTTGTTATCTCCATCTCCACACCTTCTTCTCAGCCAGCGTCTCTGTTTCATCTCTCTATCCATCCATCCATCCCTTCCTCTGGAGGTCTGTTTGTTTATGGCCTGCATCTCCTGTTCTCCTTTCTCACTTTCTCTCCCCCTCTCCAGTTCTCTGTCTTCTCTTCTGCTTCACCCTTTCTTTCTCTCTCATCTCCAAGTCCCCCCTCCTTCTGTGGCTCGGTGACAGATGCCTAATTGAATGATGAATGGCCCTTTATTATGCTCTAATTGAACTGCGGGCTCTGCGATTGGCCGACGCTTGTGCTGCTGGGCTCGTCTGATTGGTTGGACGGCTTGTGTCGAGTGTTCAGGGGTGGGGTGCTGGTTGGATGAGTGCGAGTGGCGGCTGGCGGGAGTGGCAGCCCTACTCTCCATCTGTCTCCTCACACACACACACACACACACATACACACACACACTGTTACTAGTGATGAGCAACCTACCCCCCCATCACCCTAGCCTTTCTTCACACCTCTCTCACAGGGGAATGATGTGGGTGTTAGAGTGCACATGCTCTTGTGAATCTTAATAAATTATGCAAATGACGACTATTGAAGGGCCAGATATTAATTAGAAACATTTTTGGGGTATTTTAGTGTTTTCTCTCCGATCGCTGTCACTTCGCCCTTGTGGTCATTACTTCCGTCCAGCCTGATGTTGCTTGACTCCAAACACTTCCCCCACTCTCCCCTGTTTCGCCTCCTCCACCCAACCAATCTCACACACACACACACACACACACGTTTAATCTCACACACGAGCAAGGACACGCACATGCACTGAAACACATGCAACCCCTCGTCCGAACACGCATAGACACGCATTACGAACGCACAAACATACGGACACACACTGGTGGGTGTCTTGGACCGGCCCTGACCTGACAAGCGGGCGATGAAGATTAATGCATCCTCTCTGAGTGACAGGCTGGGGAATTGAAGGGCAGAGGGCCTCGTTAATCAAGAGCCTGACAGGTGCCATTCAGGGCCCTCTGAACAACCGCAGCTCCCACCACCCACCCACACACACACACACACACACACACACACACGCACACACACACACACACACACACACACACACACACACAAGACAGGAACATAAAGCCTCACTAAAGCAAACCTACACGCATTCCTCACTATCTCCACTCTTACTCTCTTTCCTCCTTTTCCTACCGCATCCACTTTTCCAGTTGAGCAGGCCGGCGTTAAGCACAAGCAGACTTAATCATGCACTGCCAGAATTAAAACTCATTCCTCAGAGCCGGGCTGCCGGCACGAAAATAAGAAAATCAATCGGGCGCTTGGCAGGGCTGCCCGTACTCACCGACTATACGGCTCTTTTCAGTTCTCATTTGTAGGGGCCTTGGAGCTGAATGAGGCCCGAGCAGGGGGCCAGGCTTTATGATCATTTATTGTAATTTACCAATAACGCCATGTCCCAGGATCATTACCGGCCAACCGTTAATGATTAATTCTCTGTAATTCTCCCTGAATTTCGTCTCGGATTCAGGTCCAGAGGAGCAGGAGAGGAGGATGTATCTGTGTTATCTTTGGTTAAGTGAGCTGACATAATAAAGATATTGTTTGAGCAGAGAATGAGAAGCGTTGCCATGCTCTTTCAGTGTGGCTAAGCTAATAGCTAAATGGTTTATAATTGATTTCACCTATTAAATCCAGTTTATTAGGTAAGGATGAGGCTGGAGAAGGAATTTTAAAGTGGCAGTATATTTTTGGCATCATTGGGCAAAAAATTCCATAATAACCTTTCAGCATAATTCAAGTGTTCTGAGAGAAAACTAGACTTCTGCACCTCCTCATGGCTCTGTTTTCAGGCTTTAAAAATGTAGCCCGTGACGGGAGACTTTGGCCAATCACAGGTCATTTCAGAGAGAGAGCGTTTCTATTGAGTGTTCCTATTGGCTGTGCTCCGGCTGGTGGGCGGTGCTTGGTATTTCCTCAACTGATCTCAACATGGCTGCCGGGTCACAAACTTTCTCATTTTACAGCTAAACAGTACACTACAAGATGTTTCTGAAAACATCTGAGGAGAGAAATAGTCATTACAGTAACAGAATATTGATTCATATTTGATCAGCGCTGCCTAGTTTGACTATTTGGTCAGAGTTCGCGAGTGATTGACAGCCAACGGCTGCCGACGACAGCTGGACAGCAGACTCCAGATCGGCTCTGATTGGTTGTTTTTCTCCTGTCTGTGAAATCTTGCAGATGCTATTAGGAGCACTGGAGGACACATTATTTTTTTTCAGTGTCTCATGCACTACTGTCAGGATATAGCGACCGTTTTATAAAAATAACTTTTTTTAATCATATTTGCTCCATTTCTACCCACTGCAGCTTCAAGCTGTGAAATAATTGAGACACGCTGTGCAAAAGGGATGCACTTCAATATTTTCATCGTTTATTTTGTAGGCTGCCTTCAATTTCTCATTGTAAGTGAACTGCCAGTGAGCAGCACAAGGATGGCGTAAACTAGGATAAATGTAAAATATCTCAAATTTATGTTTTTGTAATAACCGGGGAAAAGCCCAGTCGTGCTTCAGCCTTGATACGTGTTACGTTGTAATAATGAGGAGGCACATTTCATCATTTCTGCTCTCAGCAATAAAACCAAGACCTCCTATCTCTTTACCTGCCTCACAATGCTCCAGTGAGCCTGCGCTCATTTTTGCAGTCTGCTTTTATTAGCTAATGGAACTTAATATTTCATGAGCTATTAATGGAAACCCAGCTTGTAATTAGTACTGTGTCAGAGAAATACGGGCATGTATCTTCATTAGGCATCGGAGCAAGTCTTTTCATCTTCATTACAACCACTCCGCATCATTTTTCACTCTCTTATTACGCCTTTGTTTTTGTTACCCGTCTTGTCGCCGCGTGCTCGTTATGCAGCAGGATGGCGGTCGACGGCGACGACAGGGGCAGGGAGAAAAAACACGGCTCTTCTTTTACAGATGTTGAGTAACGATCCAGGAAGGGCGCTCTCGATTCGGCCCGCTAATCTTCACGACTGTTTTCAAGTTTAATGTGAAGAAATATTGATAATGACGCTATTGACTATGTTTTTAATTCAGGGAGAGCAGCACTCCGCTCTTTACTCTGCTTCACATGGATTGACTAAACCTATCGTGTATTTCCAGCCTAAAACAAAAAACTTCGATAGAAGTGAGAGGGGTATTAAGCAAATTGTGTTGAGATCATTCAGCACATGAGCTCTCCATCTCAACGACGCAGCCACACAGTTAATGACAGACAAGACCATTGACCTTTGGACACTCTACTCACTGTAATAGTATTTGAAATGTCAAGCCCCTTATGTAATAAACTATGTATATGCCTGTAGATGGTGTTTTGACAGGACAGATTACTCCAGGGAATGTGAAAGAGACATTTTCTTTGAAGCTTTTTGATTTTTTTGACGTGTAAGCATGACGTCCCATAATACCTGTGATGGCATTATTTGTAATTTCACATTAAAAACACTGTCCTAAATACTCACCTGTAAGCTCTGCATGCGCAACAAATTGCTTAAAAAAATCTTCCATATTTTCTAGATTTACAGTCAGGTGTGATCGTGAGGAGTTTATCGCAGCTCATATCTCGAAGAACACAAACGTCAATTTCCAGCCTCAAGGGCGCGCATCATCGTAAGGCAGCCATTGGTCTTTACCATGGCGATTCATGGGGCCGCCATTTCCAGTTGTATTATCTTAATTGTCCTGGCAAGTATGTTCAGCGGTTATATTATCAATTTATGGCCCCTCTTGCCACCCCATTAATCCCGCCGTTAAAACACTGTAACCAGTGGCTCAAACTCTCAGCGAGAGGAGCATAAAGCTGTCCCAGGATCGCCCGTGGCTCTGGAGGCAGGATAGCGCTATGATAAGAGGAAGGAGCCGTGCTATTTTTCTGCAGGTATCTTGTCATTGCTGAGACTTCCATTGGAGTTTAAATGATTATGCATTGAAATAGAGGCAATATAGAAAAGGATAATGTCGACATTTCTACTGTTGTCATGGCAGTGGAGAAGTTATCATCATTCCTCATTGCTAATGAAGACTTGAGGGCCAACTCTGCCTCCCACAAAATTGCGTTCTCATACAACTGAACTGCTTAACCAAAATACGTTTTAAGGGAAAGACATTTTCTCCCGGATCACAGTTTTAAACAGTTTTAAATATATTATTAACATTGTTAATCGAAAGAAAACAAAAAGAAAATGCAGCAAAACTACTTTGTTAGGTTTAGGCAACAAAAATACTGGGCAAGGTTTAGTAAAAAAAACATCAGCTGTCTCCTGGGGGAAAGTACGGTATTTGTTGGACCCATCCTTCTCCCCTCCTACCCACCAGTAGTGGACTTTGTTTGTTATACCCGTTACTATTCAATAATGTTTTTTTCAACGTATTTCTATTCCCAGTCACTCGACATATTACATCACCTGCTCTGCACGTCGCTTGTTGTACTACGTCACTCGCTGCAGCCGTTCGCAGACTTACAAGGGGTGATACGTCAAAGACGAATGTAATCCGCAACAAAATACATTTCCTTCCAAATGTAATTAAGAATGAAGTTTAGTTCTATGGGAACATACTTTTTAGGAGACAGGGCTGTGAGGGCGTATCTGTGAGGATGGCGTGAACGTTATGCATGCACATTTCCAACACTTTCTCACTCCCAACTCATCAGATACTGACGCTCGGTCAGTGGCCCTACGCTTCAAACTATGACCCTCTAAGTACCCCAGTTTTGGACGTGTCAGGAACAACATGTCAAGTTTCCGCTTGTTGTAGGCATAGTGTCTTTTCAAAATAAACTTCCGTGGGCTTGTTACATGCTGACAGTCTCATTTCAAAATAAACTTCCAACGTAGTTTTACTTACGCAACAAGACTACTTGGTTAGGTTTAGGAAAAGATTGTGGTTTGTGTTAAAATAAGTGCATTTGTTACGTAAAATGACTACGGTTGTTACGTAGCTGCTGTCAGTAATATATGGAAGTTACATAACAAAACTACGGTAAAATAACTCAACGAAGACTTGGTTTCACATGGGACATGAAGAGCGGTCTCCTGGGTGAAAGTTCTCTGTGTTTTTGACCCAACCATCCTCCCCTCCCACACATCCTATACGGACTTTCTTGCTATTTAAGTAATGTCAGTTGCTCTGACCATCTAATAACGACACGGATGAGTTTAGATTGGATGCCTCTGTGTGTTGGTATTAGACGCCAAGGGGCACTGACCAAGCATTGGTATTTAACGGGTTGGGTTGACATTTCATACTGAGCGAGGGATAATATAGAGCAGGCTGTTTTTTTGTCACAAAATATGTCACTACACAGTGAACCGGGTCTCACTGTGAAATAGGGCCGCACTGCAACTCCATCAGTGTAGATAAATCCAACAGCAAAAATGTTAACAAATCAAAAACATTTGAGTGTGAATTTTCATTCTTTACATTGGGAACAGTTTAACTCGGGGTCCACATACAAGCTTGTTCCAGACTTTCAACCGCATCCAGAGGTCGTTCACATCAGACGCCAAAGACTATCCTTGAACAGAGACGGAGGTTAGGATCTCCCTCACCTCCCTCCCTCACCTGTTACTACGTGACCAAAGTTGACAATTGAATGCTAACTGAGCAAACTCCCATCTGCGGATGAGATGCAATAATCTGATAGAAATGAACACAAATGAAAAACCTCTTTTGAAAGTGGTATGATTAGAAACGGTGGTCTTTTAATTTGAAATTTCAAACCCTGTGAATGCCTTCGCTGTGCAATTTGTTTTCCATTTAACTATACTGGTTGTAAATGGATGACTGGTATCGTCCCGTATGTGTTGAGACCTTGTTGTTTGAAGCAGTGGCTGCTTATGGTTAGAAGAACCGTGAGAGACACACATGCACAGCCTCTATAGGTGATGTCATATGCCACAGGTCAAAGGTCCAATGCCTGATCCAATTACAGGCTTGTCATATACAGCACATGATCCAGATGACTGGAGAGTCAGAGTTGCTCGTCCTCTGAGGCTCATCCACAAATCAGTGCAAGTAACAGCAGCTGAAGCAAATCAAATAGATACAGTATAGCTAAAAATAAATAACTCACCAAACAAAGTTATTGATGGCATATACATAAACAAGTTTGATGAACTATATTTACATGGAAATCCCAAAACTATGCTGTTTTTATTTAAGGGGAGACACTACAGGCAAAAACATATTTTTTATGCACTGGTCAGTTTGGAGATTTTGGGCCAAAAGTTACCATTAGATACTGCCTTATTTGCATATTATTTGCATATTTAAACATACAACGTCAGAAAACTTGTATTGCAAAAAATAATTGTTTTAATGTCAACTGGGGAAGTTTCATCTTAATGTCTTTTAGTTTTTTGTTTTTTTTACCCTATTTACCTGGGGTGGCAAAATGTATGAAATGTTACAATCCATGTCTTTAACGGCCGTTTTCTCAAAATATATAGAACATTTTACTCCAAAAAAAATCCTGGCAAAAATTTATTTTTTATGGCTGTTGACAGGATTTTTTGATTTATGTAGAAAAACCTTAGACTCTAATATGTCAACAAAATGAACCAAGAATTTTGAACATCGAAATGCATGCAAATTAGATAAGATAATGCCTCATTTGCAAATTCAAATATACATTTTCAGAAAACTTGTAATACACAAAAATAATCGTCTTAATGCAAGTAATGAACTGGGGGAGTTTCATGGCGATATATATATATATATATATATATATCAGTTAAATTTTAGTATCTCCCCTTAAAATAGATTTTCGAAGTTGACATTTTGGAGATGTAAGATTTTCATAAAATAGTGATGATATGTGAATACCAAACGTGTGTGTGTGTTTGTTTGTGTGTGGGTGCTATCTCCATCCCTCTCCAACCTCTCCGCATCTCCAGACTGAAAACTGCACCAGCAGTAATTGCCTGACCTTTTACGGCAGCGAGATAGTCTCATTAAGCCTGATGGATAATGATGGCGCCTCTCCATGCTACGTGAACCTCTGTGATAATGAAACAACAGAACAGCCCCGCTGCTCCACCAGGGGGTCACGGGAGAAGGCTGATAACCCAGAGAGAGCTGGCTCGTTCCTGGCTAACGACAAGACCCAGAGCCCCCCGTGGTGTCACCCTTCTCCCGTACGTCCACATGGGAGGTGGCGGTGTCACGGTAATGTGCTGCCGCCGTCTCCGTTTTCACATTCCTGGCTTTTGATTTGAGGCCTTGATATTCCTGCGGTTGGTAAATCTTCCCATTGAGGAAGATGAGTCAGTGGACAGTTAGGAAGTGAGTGTTTGTATGCAAATTAAAGGAGAACATAGGCGTCATTCTGAGCTCATTTACATTTCTCAGTCTAGATATGAAACCACTCAACTGCAAAATAACTTAAGAAAGGCCAAAAACTGAAACTTACACCTAAAAAGTCAAAACAACTACGCCCTTTCTTGCGTTAACTTTTGGCCGAGCTAGCTTCAAATCAAACACTGTACTTAAAAGGATCCCAACGACATGACATGTGAACACAAATAACACAGGAGAGTCAGGCAGATGTCAAGCACAGTCTGTGCAGTATATTCAGAGAATAGGTTTAATCAGCTAGTGTAACTAAAACCACCTGTGTTTGTGTACAGAGCTTTTAATGACTCCCACTCATTGTGACAGATCGTCTCTTATTTAAAGTCTGGTGGAAGCGGTTTTTCATTCTGTAGCTCCATGGCGGCGCTGCTCTGACTGTACAATCAATCAATCAATCAAACTTTATTTATATAGCACCTTTCATAACGGTTAGCGATTCACAGATGACTGACGAGACAAAAACAATACTGAACAAGAGTGGGCCGTGAATACAACAGAGAAGACAAAAACAATTCAGCAGTTTTACAATGTGAGACCAATGCACACGAGACAATACAATCATAAAAATGTAATAAAATATAATTAGAAGCTATAATAACAGCAATAGTCATAAAACAGTGTGACATAAAAACTAAATTAATAAAATAACAATAAAATAAAATACAATTTTACAATTTAAATACAATAAAATAAGTGAATAAAATAATGTAAAATATGTCTATAATCCATTCTTAATCAAAGGCCTGGATGAATAGGTAAGTTTTAAGTTTACGTTTTAAGATTTCAACACTTCCAGCAGCTACAAGGCTCTAGTTTCACAAGGATATACTTTGATTTCCGTTCATTGGTTCAGGCTGTTTGTAGCTACAAAAAGCAACGCACTATAATTTGTATATGTCCCTCAAAATCAATTTGTATATAATCCATGTTATCGTGAACCAGGAAGTATAAAAAGCAACAAACGCTGCGTATCGTTCGTGTCCTGTGTGAAACCAGAAGTCAACACTGATTTATTTGTCACGTAACTTCCGTACTTAAGTTACACCACTTTCTGAGTTATTTTAACCCAAACCACGACCTTTTCCTAAACCTAACTATGTAGTTTTGCTGCCTAAACCTAACCAAGTAGTTTCCTGTGAAGACTGAAGTTTATTTTGAAAAGACTATATGCAACGTTTGGACACGTGTTGCTGGACATTTTGTAGGAGAACGCACAAAAAAATGAGGAATAACTTTTCATAAGATATCATACGAACTGTTTTATGAGAATACGTTGATTGGTTGTCTACTCTTGACTAGGTTAAACAGGACCAATTTGTTATGTATTCTAGGCAAATTCAGACTGCAGAAGATCTTTTAAAGAACAGAAACAAAGCTGCAGTGCCATGTGGATGATTTAAACAGTCTAACTAATTTAGTGGGATGTTTCTTTTTTATCAGTTAAAGCTTCACATCCATCCCACACTTTTCTAAGTGGTTACTGCTGTCTCTAAATAACCGTGTGCCCTCTCATTGCTCCGTCCACAGCCTTGCTAGCAGACCACAAATGTTTTCCTCTTTTTTTTTTTCTGTCAGTTGTCAGCAGGTGTCATTTATTTTCACAATGGAAACACTTTAATTGAAGTCGCCAGTTCACCTCGGATGAGGGTGCTTAACTTTTTAGCTCTCCTTGTTTTTGTGTAAGTGTCTAAAACACATCTCATCTGTCTAAGAGCGAAACAAAGACTGGCTTATCTCTCAGAGCCAGTCCCGACACATTTCTTTACAAGCAGCCTGGGGGAAACCTGACTGATTGGCACAAACTCATCCTGTAATAATAATAATACAATGATACAGTTGTTTAGTTTATAGTTCTACTCATGATACTCAGGGTTTCTCTCTGACAGTAGATAAATGCAGACATTATATGGCTGTTGTTTACGACTGTCTTGCTAAACTCATATCCCAATTATGAGAAACCGTAAAATGAAAGCTAGAATATGACAATTTTAGTGGGATATTGATGTACATAAACCCAGTATCTCATATTCTGTTGGTTTTTATCATCTGGGTTGTGTTCACTACATTCTGTTAATCTAAAGCTGCATTAATAAACAACTTATCTTGAACGTGACCTTAGCCAAGGCATGAACCGGTATCCAGGTTACCCGTCCTTTGTTGAGAAATGGGAGCAAACATGTCATTTTCCACTGCAATCTCTCTGACATTAACATAGGAATTATATTACAGTTGTGTTATTGAACTGCACACAGATACAGAAACACATGTGCTTTCATTAATTATCAACAACAGTCAGCATCTGGTCACCAAACAGGGGACGCACAATCTGAACTAATGTGCCGTTCAGTGAAGAGAAACCACTTGTTTCCTATCGTGTCAGCTCATAATTCATGCATGTGTGCGTCAGAAAAATGTTATTGAGCAGTTTGTTTATGAAATCATTTCCCTAAAGTGACTCAATGCCTTTCACAAGTGGGTCCAAGTGTATTATTTTGGATTGATGATGACTGTGAATCATCACTGAAAAAAGTGGAAACCTTGTATATTCATGCATTTGCTTTTTGCTTTTTTGAGATCAGGTTTTGAGGAAGTTACACTAACATAAGTGTGGTGGTATGTTCTCATCCTGGAGTGTAACAGGGAAATAATCCAACTGGACAACAGAGATATTAGGAGAGCAGGAGAGAGGTTGGTGGATGGGTTGGGGGGTCGACAGGAGGGCAGATGTCCCAGTCATGCAGCCAAAGCCAGCAGGGGGTGCTGACACCCTGATAACCATGTGCTAACTCCCCTCCTCCTCCTCCTCCTCCTCTTCCTCCTCCTCCTCCTCCTCTCTGAATGTGGCTCGTGGTCCACAGCTTCTCTTCTGGCTCTGGGAATCTGTGGATATTCTCGCTTGTTGGACAGTCAGGGTGTAACAGAGTGTTTAGTATTGACACAGAGCAGATTGCTAAATGGTGCAAAACTGCCTTTCAGGATTTTTTTTTTCTTTTACACTTTAACTTATAATAAATTATTTTCCATCTGTACTAAATCAAATTGGAATAAATTAGAAAGTAGAGCGTCAGATAGTGCAATTCCTCATTTCATTAAGTTGTGATTTCTTCTTTTAAATGTGGCAGAAAAGATGTGAGTTCATGTTCATCCGTATAATTTGTTAAACGTCATGTCTCACACTATCCGAGACTATAATACGGTATAAAAGGTAGAAGAGGGATGTCTCCTGTATTGTACATACTGCTTGTGGTAATAGGTTGAAATATCAAGTCACATATCCACTAGTGAAACATTTCATTAATTATGAAATAATAATTATTCATCTGAAATGCCCTAATTATTAAAACAGTATTGCTGCTCCATCAATAATTTCCTAATTAACATTATAATTATTATACAGTTGAGGCTTCAGATATTAAAACATGTCTGCGGTCTGAATTATTTCAACCAGGGAGTCTTCATGAGATTTAATAAGATATAACTAAAGATTCATGGAGCTGATTATTGAAACCGTTGTAGTACATCAGGACTATAGAAATCTATGACTAATATGTGGGCAGCACTTGCACATGCAACATGCATTCACCATTGTTACTTTTCATAACATGAATGGATGATTTGGATACAAACAAACACAAAAATCATAAAATAAATTAAAATAATTAAATAAAATATGTTCCACAAAATTAAAATTACAATAATTTCTTAAAGGACTTTGAAATGTAATGCATTAAACTTATCATTTCTCCAGTATTACGTTGGAACAAAAATGTTTGGAACAAAAGGGAGGATGAATTTCAGCATTATAATATAATATGGTAATTACCAATTTTGACTGCCACAAATTTTCATGTGATTTTTATATGCAATATAAACATCAACCTATATTATTACCTCATTATTATCAGGTTTATATCACCCCATTAATGTCGCCATATTACCATTTTTTAATCCAAATTTTTCTCTGATGTAACCATTTTATTTTTAGCAGGTTATCGTATCGTTACCAAAATATTACTATTATATTACTTAATAGTTTGCCTCGTTGTGATCTTTATATGTGTTTTAAGCCTCTTATTACCCTGTTACATACATTTCCGTGTAATATTACTCAGATATTGTTAATGCCAAACTATTACGTGGTTATTACTTTGTTTAACACAAAGTATTACCTAGTTATTACCTCTTTATTATCAAACTATTACCATGTTATTACCGAGCTGTAATGTTAAGAGCTACCAGCAAACATAATTATGGACATATATGTTTGTTTGTTTTCATTTAATTATTACAGACAAAATAAAAAAAATGACCTTAAAGCTAAATTATTAAGTATCAAAAGCTTTAATTCAGTTCTTCACTATAATTCATAAAAACAAATTTCTCATAAACATTTATTTTTTTAATCTTTCTTTTAAAAGTATGAATCGTCCTCGTCTTTCTGTAGTAAATCTGAACTTTATACGTTACATATAAGTGGATATTTTTTAAAATGAGTATTTCTTTGTTGACAGGTTTTGGTGATAGATGCATGCTATATTATTTACACTAATAATTCCTGTACACCTCTATACATATGCCATTATATATTGATATCAATAAGCTTTCATCCTTTATTTTATTTTGTCAATGTGACGTAGTACAAACAGGTGACAATTTATACAGACAAAGGTGTAACTCACAAAATACAGACATTTACATAAGACATGAAACAGACTTTATGATTTGAATATGGAGTATTGTATTGTACGTGTTTGTGTGCATGTATGAAAGTCTGTAAGTGTGTCATATATCCATATGTGAATAACTGTGACCAGAGGAATGTGCAGCTGTGTCTGAGGAGAAAGAGAAGGAGAGACATAAATAATAAATAAATTAATGCGTAAAGAAATAGTAATTATAATAATGATGAGTAAATTCAATAGCTACATAATAATAATGATGATAATAATAATAATAATAATATAGTGAAAATAAATAAGTATATTAATCAATTAATAGTAATGCGTTCGGTGTATAGCCCGAGAAGGCATTTCAGCATGTTAAAGGACCGACCTTCCACATGAGCATGAATGAACGATCGTCTTATATTTCCTTTAACTCATGTCGATCAGAACTCTTCTCTGTTTGTATTCAGCGATGTATTATTGGACACATCTGAGTTCATTTAGGCTAATTTAAAGAGGTGACAGATGACCTGCTTTTATTGTGATGAGTGAAATTTCCTCAGTCGTACTTTCAGCTGTATTCTGGTGATAATGTATCGGTGAGGCCTTTTGACGCACGTTAGCTTCTGCTGTGAGAGCTGAGGACAAAAAAAATAATCTTAATGCATTAATTGCAAATCAGCAACAGGTGAACACACTGAAGAAGTGTTATCTGTACCCTTACTGCTGCTTACAGTTAATGCACTGTGAGATGAGATGTTTCATTCTTTGCAATAATTGTCGTCATGATTATGAACTTGTTGTGTACAGATGCATTTTAGTGTAAAAAAGAAAGCGGGAACAAGCTAAAATGTGTTTTAATACAGTACGCTTTGTGTTCGGTACGTTTTTTTTCTTTTAAGATCCACATTTTTTTTCACACATTTTCAATCTTTCATGTATTTTCCAGGATCATATATCAAATCCTCAGAGTGAAATTTGCTCAGCGGTGTTTTAACGCTGCATCATAGCACGAGCTCTGCCGCACGGCGCTGGGCTGTACACTGAGTGCTGTGTGTTACGTGCCAGCTGTGGGAGTGGGTGGGCAGGCGGAGCTCGAGCCAAGCCAGGCAGGCAGGCTGGAGTGGATCAGCTCTGTGATACTGCAACCCCCGGGGCCTCACGCCCCAGGGAGGGGTCACAAGTTCAACTCCCTCGTCTGCTGGTCACACAGGAACCCCCGGGCCTCCCCTTTGTGTGTGTGTGTGTGTGTGTCTAGGTAGCGATAAAGCAAAAAATGATTCTGAGATACACGTTTTGATTAAAGACACAAATCTGTGATGCAGAATCTTTTATTTATTCACGTTTTATTTTCAAATCACTTGCTTCGAGTCTCAGAGTCTCCGGTCCTGTTTGCGTTTCACATCATCTCCAATCTATTTCAACAAGGCTGGGGTGCGTACATCATCGCTCTGTTGAAATAGCTGCGTTACAAATACCCCCCGGTTCCCCTCGGAGGACAGCATGTAAAACATATCAGGACCTCTGTATATGTATTCAGTCTCTCCTGAGGTGAATGCCAGCGGTGGAAATGCCATGAGGCGGGCCCTTTTCAAACCGTTTCAACGGACTGCCCGACGGACGCTCACGGGTTCAAGGTTGTCATCTGTCGCTGTCTCCGAAAACGCCGTCGGTGTTTGACTTTCACATGGAGGTGCTAAAAGGAGTAATCCCTCTTTGGAAAGCATCCATTTGGGTAATTGTGATATCGTAACTTGAGAGAAACACAAAGGAGCTTGCGTTACAGTGGACTTTCTGGTGCTGAAACACAGAATGAGTTTCTCTCCGTTGCCTCTTGATTAACTGATAATGATTGATTCCAATTTGAAGCCTTGTCCTACAATAATGTGAAATGCACGACTGGACAAAGTAATTGCAACTTTTCTCCTGTAAACAATAAGCTCCTCTTGTTTTGGTCAGTGGTCTGGTCCACTGGTTCTTCTGAAGAAAAGGAGTCTGTGGTTTCTGCCTCTATGCTCCAACTGCTTTGGATAAACTTTCCCTTTTTCAGCACTTTTCCATTCAGTCTTTTTTCCATTATTTCCAACAATCCCTTTTTATTCACAAAGACATATTATAAATTAAATTTGTGCAGGGTCATTTGATTGATAATTTCCCTCTGATTTAGTAAATTTAGGGATGTCAAAGTTAACATGATAATAACACGTTAACGCAAATTTGTTTTAGCGCCACTAATTTCTATAACACATTAACACAACTTGCATTTTTTATGTTGTAGCAGGCTCAGTTTTAAAACTAGAGTGAAGATACTGGCATCATATGAAACTAGAAAATCTAATGATACCATTGGTGTTGAGAAGGAGGCACGATAGCGCTGCAAATTTACGCTAAATTTTGGCGAGGAAAAACTGGAATGACCATTTTCAAAGGGGTCCCTTGACCTCTGACCTCCAGATATGTGAATGAAAATGGGTTCTATGGGTACCCACGAGTCTCCCCTTTACAGACATGCCCACTTTATGATAATCACATGCCGTTTGGGACAAGTCATAGTCAAGTCAGCACACTGACACACTGACAGCTGTTGTTGCCTGTTGGGCTGCAGTTTGCCATGTTATGATTTGAGCATATTGTTTTATGCTAAATGCAGTACCTGTGAGGGTTTCTGGACAATATCTGTCATTGTTTTGTGTTTGTAATTAATTTCCAAAAATAATTACATACATATGTTTACATAAAGTAAGCTTATTTGCCCACTACTTGACAAATTTCCCATTTAAGGTACATTTTGAACAGATGAAAAATTTGAGATTAATTTGCGATTAATCATGATTAACTATGGACAATCATGCAAATTATTTTAATCGAGTGACAGTCCCTAATTTAAATATGTTGGACCAAGGTTTGTCTTCACACAGACAGCTTTAGTATCCTGGTATTGGCAGTAGTTTTTTGAGCCTTGTATCAATATGGAGCTCTGCAGGGACCGGACAGCTATCCATTGCTCACAACTGCTCCTCCTCTTACAGGAAGAAACACGCTTACCAGAGGCACCTCTGCAGTGATAGATATCCACAATATTTCACCGGCCAGACCTTTGCAAATAGAATACCCTGCTGTGCTAAAGAAAACAATGTGTTTCTGAGGAGCAAAATACAATCCATCACCAAGTCCGTTAGGACCGAGGAATGGGAGTGAAGGAGGAAAGACAGGAGGCCGAAGAGTCGGCTGGGAGGTTATGGGGCTACCTGCTTTTCACATCAGAGAAGTCTGGGGAGGAGGTGGGGGGTTTGTGGTGTCTCAAAGGCCCCACAAGCCATGAGTCCGACACTGAAAGGACCGAGCCATTCTCCTGTTGAGGTGAAACTCGAGCCAGGTTCAGCCACTGCCACGTCAGAGCCAGCTTTAATCAATCATGGGCCGCGGCGGCTGAGGTGAGAGGAGGCATTCTGGGAGATTAATTGTACTCTTTAATTCAAGGCCTGATGTAAACAAGGACGGACTCTGGCTCAGTGTGATTAGTATGTGGCACGGCGGGTTGTAGGTGTGTTTGTAGTTTCAGGGTTAGAGAGCAAATAAGCTAATAGCTGGAAACTTCTAATACAATACAAACGCACATTTCAAGGGCATCCGAGTGATTTTACATCCAGAATGTGAGAAAATAAAATATTGGTGACGTCTTTCAAACTCATATTTCTTACGTATTACATGAAAAATGTACAACCTATAACCCTGAAGTAGATCCCAAACTGGCTTTTTAACATGTACAGAGGGGAAGGTTTGGGATAGGGCTGCAAATAGCAATTATTTTCATTGTCGGTTAATTTGTTTATTGTTGTTTTGATTAATCGATTAGTTGTTTGGTCTATAACATTTCATAAAATGGTGAACAATGTCAGTGTTTCCCAAAGCCCAAGATGACATCCTCAAATGTCTTGTTTTGTCCACAACTCAAAGACATTCAGTTTACTGTCATAGAGGAGTAAAGAAAGTAGAAAATATTCACATTTAAGAAGCTGGAATCAGAGAATTCCTGAAACCGATTAATTTAATAGATGGCAACTAAGCGATAAATCATTGCAGCTCTAGTTTGGAATATCTAAACTAGTGTTTCTTCAACATACTGTATGTGCGTAACGACTTAAAGAAACAGTGTGTAGCACTTGGTGGGATCTATTGGCAGAAATGGAAGTATGTTTTCTTTATTGTATAATCACCTGAAAATAAGAATCGTTGTGTTTTTGTTACCTCAGAATGAGCCGTCCATATCTACATAGGGAGCGTTCCTCTTCGCGGAGCCGGCCGCCATGTGTCTACAGTAGCCCAGAATGGACAAACCAAACACTGGCTCTAGATAGGACCATCTGTGTTTTCACGTTGGCCTCCGTAGTTCTGCTACGCGCCTGGCACACAAGAGAAGTTTCAGTTGGTTGCAATCTCCAACCTCACCACTAGATGCCGCTAGATCCTACACACTGTCCCTTTAAGATGCATCTCACACTTTTCAAGTAGCAATCTCAAGAAAGCAGCTTGATTGGGGTAAATATTGTAGGCTCCCATTAAATATGAGCTTGTGTCTTGGCATCTATACCTGTTCCAATTTATTTTTCATTTTGATACACAACATCGCCGGGCATAAGGCCAACTTTTGGGTAGAGCCTCCTTTCCACAAATGTGGCATAAATTCAAAATTGCCACTTTTTTAGTGAGTAAAGGACTCAAGATAGCTTCGAATAATTGACATCTGGTCTTACTATCATGCCAGCAAGCATTTTGTCAGAGCAGGTGTCACATTAGATTAGATCTGGAGCCGCACAAGGACAAAACTTTCAGTCACTGTCTGACTTTTTTTTTTGATTAAACCTTCTTTAGCCTACTGTGCACAGGAATGGGCTCTCTCATTCATTATCTCCCTCACCTAAAGACCTCAGTATGGACGACAGTACCCACTCTTGTCTCCCTACGTTTGCCCTGAACGACCTCTCCTCTCATTTCCTGAGGGAGCCCCGCGTCCCCCCCCCCACCACCACCAAAAACATTATGCTGAGTTTTCTATACACCGACCTGTGGGGACAGCCAAAGACACCTCGGTCATTACCCATGATAACTAATCTATTAATGTTGAATGATGGCCTCATTAAAAGGTTCAAATATAAGTCTAAGCTTATGTGTTAATGACATGTTAATGCTTCTGTCAATTATAAGCTGGGGTAATGACACCTGCAATGAGATGATATGGCTGGTTGAAGTCAAACTTGTAATTCCATCCCTGGAGAGGTTAAGTGGACCGTTGATCCTTGGGTGGCGGATTGAAGATGAATGTTTCACTATGGTGGAAGAGAGTATTACGCCCGTGTAATAGTTGAGGAAAGTTAGAAGATAATAAAAGAGAAGTTTCGAGTGATGGCGGGAAATGTTTCAATGAAGAGTGAGGGATGGAGGTCTATGGAATTATTGGAGTATGTGTGTATATCTATTTCAGCCATGGGTAAGAGATCCTCCACCAATTTCTACGCATGAAGATCAGTTGTATAATGTCTGCAGTGCCCGGAGGAGCTTTGATGGCGCGGTGATGTCATCCATGTATCTCGGTTTGGGCTTGAGATTTGAACGGAAAGCCGGCATAACCGACGGCCGTGTTTACACACAACAGTTAAAAGCTGCAGAGGGTAGAAATGGAGAAAAAATATGATTTAAACGGTTATTTTTATAAAATGTCCTCCGTTGATCCTAATGGCATCTGCAAAATTTCACCGACTGGAGGAAAACAACCAATCAGAGCATGCTATGAGCAGCTGTCAATCACTCCTGAACTCCGACCAAACGGTCAAACTAGGCAGCGCTGATCAAATATGAATCAATATTCTGTTACTGTAATGTCTATTTCTCCCCTCAAATGTTTTCAGAAACATCTTGTTTAGCTGTGAAATGAGAAAGTTTGTGACCTGGCAGCCATGTTGAGATCAAGTTGAGGAAATACCAAACACCGCCCACCAGCCGGAGCACAGCCAATAGGAACGCTCTCTCTCTGAAATGACCTGTGATTGGCCAAAGTCTCCCGTCACGGGCTAGATTTTTTTAAAGCCTGAAAACAGAGCCATGAGGAGGAGCAGAAGTCTCGTTTTCTCTCAGAACACTTTTGCCCAATGATGCCAAAACCTTGTTGCATACTGAAGCTTTATGTGTGCTTCATCAGGCAGTAAGGGTCCAGCGAAAGAAGCTTTTGAGTTGCATTATGGGAAGAATTGTTGGACCTTGACTCATACTAGGGAATAGTAACAGAAGTAATAAAATATCAGGATGTCTCGACCTCTGCTGCTTTGGTTTTGTGTATCTCCATATTTTGGAATTTGAAATTTGAAAACTCGCAGAAAGATTAATTTATGTGTTGAAAAGAAACTCCTACTAAGGCACCTAATACCTCATTAGATTATCTAAGAAAATGTGTCGTCCCAAAGTTTAAAACATGGCTTTTCTTTTAATTTGATAATTTGCAGAAACATGGTTTCAATTGGACACCAAAATGCTAAATTTGACACACATGTGCTACCAGAGGTCAATAATGTACAGGATGGACTACATGTTTAATGACTTCTAGGTCACCTTTCAGTGAAAAAGGATTCATTTATATGATGCAATGTACCGATACATACAGGCTACTGTAAGGTTAGCAAATACGTTGAATTTCTCAACATTTATATATTTTTTTTCCCCCCAAATTTTGTAAAATCTGCTTATTATTGGAAAAACTCTGTATGCTCAGATTGTCCTCTGTCTTCCTGGCTCTCCTTTCAACATTCATATGCACTTGTTACGACCCGGCTCGTAAAGGGAAAGGGAGGCAACATAAAACCAGATGTGTTTGGTGAAATAAAATTATTTATTAATAAGGAGCTTGGTTATATAGTACAAACAAAAATAGGTAAGGCAGACTTTCACAAAGGAAAAAAGGTCTGGTGGGGGCTGTTAAAATCAAAGAAATAAATCTAACCGAAAATAAAAACTCCCTATTAGACAAAACTTGTTAGAAATCAAAACCAGCCAAACCAGCACTTTAAACACTGTTCTACTGTAAATCTGATCTCTGCTCCCGTGTTGACCCGAGCAAAACAGTCCTGACAACCGTGACGCAGCTACATTTCTGAGACAATCTCAGCCAAAGGTGAGCAAGTAAAGAAAAATAATTTTAGTCCAAAAGAGGGTTTACCTTCAGGGCGATATGCAGATGTTAATGAAATGATTATTGGATTTGCATTCAAATTTATGTTAAATCCTATCTGTAAAGGTATGGCACCATCCTGAGCCTCCCTGTTGCAGGCCTGTCTCCGTGTCATATGGCGTTCATATCATCAGCCTGTGCCAGCTGTGCGATCAGTGGGATTGATCTGTTGGCAGCAGGACCATATTCATCAGTCCCCTCTCTCTCTCTCTCTCTCTCTAAGCTATTCTCTATCCCTCTATCTTTCTCTCCCTCTCTCTCCCTCTGTCTGTCTCTCGTCGTCGCTTTTTTTTCTGGCCAGGCAGACCGTCTCAATGTGAAATCATGGTTAATGCGCCATGACAATCTGACACAACGCACAGTCCAGGCCCTGCTCCATCTGGTTTCAATTTAATTTGGTCAGAGAGGGAGGGTGGTGGTGGTGAAGGGATGGAGGGGGTGAGATGAAGGGATGGAGGACTGGGTGCCTTTTGGAGGGGGGGCAAGATGAAAGCTTGGCGTGTTATTCTCCGCCGAATCGTCTCACCATCCTTCATTCTTCCCAAATTGCCCTCTCCCCTCCTCACATGTAGCATTAACTCCCCCCCAAAAAGTCTAAAATGATAGCTGTTCGATCAAAGGTCTCCAAAAATATGTTAAAGATCTGTGAGGGGAACAGGCCACTGGTTGGCTCATTAAGACCATTAGGAGGAAGTGTGTGTGTGTGTGTGTGTGTGTGTGGTGGTGGTGGTGGGGGGGGTGACGGATCAGACCATGCTGAATGGACACAGGAGAGGTTTAGCCTCGGTGCAAAGAGTTAATGGGGACATCTTCTTGCAGTTTGCTCTCGTCAGAGCGAGATGGAAGAAATGAGACCATTACTAAACGGTGGACCTGTTAAAAGCAATTTTCCTAATTATGGGGATGGAGCGATGTGTCAGTTGCCGCGGCAGATGTGTCAAGCCCGTCGGGTTGCGGAGACGGAAAGTGTTAACTCTTTAATGTGACTAACTAACAGGCCTCGCTTAGGCCGAGGCTTAATGACTTAATGGAAGTAATGATCTAAGGAAAGCCATATGTGTTAATGGTGAAGAGGCCACAGCGGTGGCGGCATATAATACCGTACGATGGCTTCACTGTCCTCTTACAGCACGGCGGCTATAGTAACAGTGCCAGATCTAAATATTCCACCTCAGTCTGTATTGCTTATGAAACTGTATCATACCTTCTTTAATTTGATGTAATTCCTGTTGAAACACGTTGTTTGGATTCTTTAGTTACACTTTTGAATGCAGCATGAGGTCACCACGTTTTCCCATATCAGATGATTCTTCAAAACTCCAGATAATGCCCAACGTCCTTGTTTTTCTACATCCAATGCCAATGTTTTGTTTTTATTTTATTAATGCTTTCTACAACATCTGCGCATGGCAATTACAGTATGGTTAAGGTTCAACGTATTCTCATACAACGGTTCTTATGATATCTTACCAAAAGTTATTCCTAATTTTTCAGGCATTTTCCTACAAATGTCCAGCAACACGTGACAATTTCTGCTCGTTAAATGCATGCAGTCTTTTCAAAATAAACTTCTGTCTTCACAGGTTTAGGCAACAAAACTACTTGGTTTAGGAAAATATCGTGGTGGTGGTGGTGTTACTTCAGTGCGGAGGTTACCTGACTCACACGGGATACGAACAGCGGTCTCCTGGGCTAAAGTCTGTTTTTTTTTTGACCCACCCATCCATCCCGACCTCCTACCTACGCAGACTTTGTCACTCTTTATACTTCCTGGTTCATGATTACCTTGATTATACGTATTGATTCTGTGTGATATATACGAATTACAGTGCATTACTAAGGTTGGGGAATGATTGTGATTATGATAAATGAAATTTGGTTATGGAATGGAAGAATTAAAGCCTGATTATGATCCTAATTTGGCCATCATTATTACCTCAGTTTGTGTTTAATACATTATGAAACCCTGTACGTGGAGCAATTTATGTCTGTTTCTACGAGGGCCGGCCCCTCGTAGTCGATTAGTCGATTCTTAGTTGACTAAGATTTCTTTAGTCGATTAGTCGTTTTTTATGCCTTTTCACGCTGAATGACTTACTTCCAATAAACTTATGAGCACATCTCTGGTAAACACCAGATTTAAAGTGGTGCTTTTGTGTGATTCTTTGTGGAGAAACTCAGTTTTACAGATCTGTCGATGAAATCAACTAATCGATTAGTCGACAAAATTGTTTGAGTGTTAGTTGACGAAGATTTTTTTTGGTCGAGGACAGCTCTGTTTACTAATTTGTTGTGTCTTGCAGAAGCGGAAGCCTTCCATAACCTCCACCTCTTCACCTCTACAATTCACCAAATGAAGCGGCCGCTCAGTGATCTGTTGGCCGAGACAGAAACTCCCCAAACCTGCTGCAGCGCCGTGCCTGCTCCCAAAGGGCGAGGGCCTGCTCAGCATGCAGCTGTAGCAACAGTGCCTTGTTGCCTTACGGAGGTCAGGAATGCAGGCATGTCTCTCCTCATCCCAGTGGAAGGAGATGGAATAGGCCGCAGAGATGGGGAGGAAGAGAGAGAGAGAAAGGGTAAGATTCCCACCTCATCCATCACTCTTCATGGAGGGTCTGCCTCCTCACCCCGGCCCAGATTTACACACCGGCTATCCTATATGACTGTCTTTATGGACTGCTCTTCACCGTCAGCCAGCGATAGTGAAGGGATCAGAGAACGCACCGGAAGAAATTAGTTCACGTCAGCTCTCATTTATGATGCGTTTAACTAGTAGGCGCTACCGAGAGGAGACGGATTGGTGCGGCTCTGCCCATTTCTCCCGCTCCTAGTCAAATACACACAGCCATTTTCATCTAAGGTTATCGGGTCAATAAAACCTGGCGACCTCGACCAATCATAAAACAGTCAATGCAGGAGAGCACAGATTGATTAAGTTCATAACTCGATTTGAGCTGCGTGGAGCCCGGACAATAAAAATCGGAATGAGTATAAATCCAATGCGAGGACATAATCCGAAGAAAATCAAAATGTAAAGTAGATGTTTTTAATGGCGTCCTTTTTCATCATGAGAATATGGCCTTTTGACTGGATGACTATTGATATCTTAGAAGGCTTTTTCATCAGTTGCTCTGGATGGTTGAAGAAAAGGAGTTTAAATTGCTGGTACATCCTGTTAGTGTAGGTCACATGACCTGCTCTTATCAGATCCCATATTCATCCACACTGCGGAGAAATCAGCGAGGATCGGTTGTTTATGCTTTCAGGGGGGTAAAGTCGACCAAATCAGCTCTATCCAAGCCACATGTTGGCAGTGTGGCCCCGTTCTACAAATTAGGCTCACCTAACCTTGGGCTCCGACTACCTCAACTTATTCAATTAAAGAGGTCAAGAGTTGATGGCGCTAATTCTGCCCAGTAATGAAGTCTTCTTTAGGGATTTTAGATAAATATGCTTAAGTCCATGTTGCAAAGCCTTTAGAAATCAGATAAGCAAGCCGGCGCTTAGAAGCATAAAGACGGGAGTTCTGGTGAAGATGTCGGTTCACATTATGAGGAAATGAAACTGATTTTGTTCAAAGACAATAAACTGTGAAAATAACGGTAATTATTAAGCATTGTGAAGTCCTAACTCACATACTTGCCAACCTTGAGACCTTAAAAAAAAAGGGAGGATTTCAAAACCATGGTGTGGGGTCTGGGGGAGGAAATAAAAATGAAACATTTGAGTTTCAGAGACTTTGTTTCCTGCATTTTGGCGACTTTAAAAGAGTGAAAATAACAAAATAATAAGTACACTGCACTGCATTTTTATGTTAAACTTTTGAATTTACCTTTAACTCCCAGGAAAGAAAGCTTAGCTGTCGCCATGTTGAGAGCCATGCAGAGGCAATAGAAATGCTCCTAATCTCGCATTTAGCACCTTTAAGCAAGTAGTTTTGTTGTCTAAACCTAACCAATCATTTCACAACGTTAATGTGGCATTGTGCGTTTCTGCAAGCGCGATACGAGGCTGATATGAAACGTATTTAACTTTTTAGATACATCAATATGCAACACATCCCGTGCATTTGCATTTTTTTCTGGCGACTGGTTTGTCACAGCAGTATGCCGCACTAAAATAAACATATTCAAACTCTCTACATTAAATCCTCTGCACAAAAATATCGTGCACTGCTGTTCAAATCCAGCTGACCTTATGATAACACATTCAAGGGGGCATTTTCAGGCGTAGGTCTTGGCAGAGTGCTCCATGGTGGCCTTGTACCCATATAGCCACACTGATGGTGCCCATCATCCAACCTGGCAGATGGCTGGAACAGCTTTCTGGTGTTTAATTATGATCATAATCAAGGGAAATAAAGATCAATTAAAGCGCAAGTGAAACTAATGAAACGCGAGGGCCATGAGCAGCCGGACAGTTGTCCAAAAAATATTTCTCATAATAAATGCAAACTGTGTCCTACAGTAAGACAGCATTAGTATGGAAGCGCTGTCTCAAAGGAAGGCCACTGTATTCCAGATCATATTACAGTCATAATCTGCAGCATTCACACAAACGTCCGTTTTGTTCTTCTCTAAAGCTGATGCAACACAATAATGGTCGATAGAGAGAGATGCAAAATGAAAAGATCTGGAACACAGAAATGAATATGTTTAGCTGACATGAGTATCCGTTTGTGACAACAGGTGACGTTTTGGCCTTGTTCCCTCTGTTAAAGATTTAAGAGAAGTCTGAAGATTCCCAGCTGCCCTGATTTAACGCATATTCTGCATTTTCTGTTCATTCTCTCTTCAGAGATGGAAATAGCCAGAGCAGCATGTGGCTGCTGGCAGCCGTTCAACTGCCTTTCACCAAGCTGTGTGTCGTACTGCAAAAGACTGCGCAGTCCATCTGAGCGAGATGAAGGAGGAGGAAGAGAGAGGAGAGGAGAGGTGAGGAGGATGAGACAGGCGGTGGCGGTGAGGGGGTGGGGGGTTTGAGAGGTGGAGGGAAAGGGGGAGGCCCGAGAAGACAGATGCCACCACTGTGGCCGTGGCATTGTTGGATATTAATAGTCCAGAGCCACATTGTGCCAACCTTATTGGAAATGTGAGCGCCGTCATGCTGCGCCTCCGTCACACGCTAGCATCAAAATGAAATGAGTAGGGGTGTGAAAAAAAAAAAAAAATGGTCCTGGTCAGGGGAGATTTCCATATAGCCACTGAGGGGAAGTAAAATGTTGCAATACAGGTTTTACACTAATGCAAAGTGATTTGAGTTCAGTGGGGCGGCACTGTTAAGTTGTTATAGTCGTTACAAAATCCCATACACCCATGTCAAAATAACACGTTATCTGGAATCTTATTTTAATGACTCAACAGCTGCCTATAAAATGTTACTGTCTTGAAAGTAAGGTTAAAACACTCAATAATATTATATGGTGGATTAGATTTCCTATTGCAGCGTTTTGTCAGTGTAGCTGTTGAATTTTGCAGCTTGGACAAAATATCCTGGATATATAGCGCCATGAGGCCCAAAAAAAAACATGGCTCTTCATAATTCTTCGGGCTGCAGTGGCACCGTTTGCAGTGATGAACGACTTAACAATATTATCCTAAACAAAAAGCGGGTAATTAGTGACATTTCCTTTAAAGTCCAATGCAGCTCTAGTGTTTTGTGAGCGCACAGTGCCCCGGTTCAGAGCGGTAATGGCATAATTTATCTTTTTCAGAGACGGCAGACACGCCGCGGCTGATTGAATCATGCTGGAGTGAAACCAAGTCTTCTGTGATACAAGATCAGAGGAGGTATGTGTAATTGTTCTAGCCATTAAGCTCTGAGGCTGTATATACACTGAGCATACAAAATACACTCACATATGGCGTACACACACTGCAGGATTTGTACGCGACTGTCGTGCTCCGTAGCCATATGCTGCCACCTCAACTCACACACCTCAAAGCGCCGCGTGTCTGCAGGCTATTCGTGTTCCATTACCGAGCTGGAGGGACGAGCCAGAAACAACAAGTTAGTTTGAAAGACAACAAAAGTATAATGAACATTTTCTAGCCCAAAGTTTTTCTTTTTGCTGTTTTTGGGGTAATATTTTATGACTAAAGAAGAGTCATCAGGGCGGGATTGTCTTCTTGTCTTTTGCATTTTCTTTATAATTCGTGAATTTACATGTTTTTATGTTCAGATAGAAAATAAGCCTTTTGTAAATTTCTGGAATGAGCTCATTTGTTTCCAATGTATATAAACTGTAAGCGTTTATTTTTGTATATGAACAGAACGTTTAGGCATCAGAGCTGCCTTAAGGCCTCTACCACGATTAATTTGCACGTCAATAGACTTTTTTGAATTGTTGTTTTTGTCATGAGCACTTTCACACAGAACGCAAATATTATGTGGCGAAAAAGCGGAACAAGGTTGATTTTTCAGAGCTTTCAAACCACGAATAAAGGCATCAACCAATCACGTTGTGCAGAACGAGTTGAGTTGTGCCTATAAGCTATTTATGAAACATCAACACAAAGACACACAGACCAGATCCACTCCCTCCGTTCTTACCTTTCACAATAAAAGCCCTAGACATATAATAATCGGAGGTAAGTATTTTGCATTTATTCATCACGCCCTGATGTGTAATGGCCTTTATGAGTATGTGATTCATAGCAAAACTGACTATTATTTTATGAGATTTCTTGTGTGCAAAGGGGGCAATTTGGCCCGAAGATGGAACAGGAAAGATCATGTTCAGAATGGAAAGGGTTTATCCTCTTGGGAGCATGAATGCGCTCTCTGAATCAGATGATTAGATATTTGTACTTTGCGTACACATGATGGGAATTCGAGTCCAGTGCTGGTGCTACACGAAAGGACAGGTGGTCACCAAAAACATCAGGAATTACAGTATGATATTGACCTTCAAACATTCATTGATCTCTTATTTAGATCTTTACCTGTCTCGAAACTTTCGTCTGCGTTATGGAAAGCTCAGTTAGACTATTTCTTAGTAAAATTAGTCACAAGTAGGGGTGTAAGAAAACTGTATTGATTCTCAAAAACACGGTATTGATTTTTTATTAAAGTTTATATGCAAAGATTAACTCAGTCAATACTTTATTTAATTTGCAAAGAGATGCTCCCTCTCAGTGTATGTGCCCTCTCAAAGTAGTGCTATGATGTTGGATGTTACAGGCACTGTGATAAATGCAGATCCCCCCTTTAATTAAAGTAAAAATATTTTTTTTAACTCAGATTTTATGCATATGGCGGTGTGTTCTTTATACTATGACAGTTTTCCTAAAATTAGATTTAAAAAATCGCAATATATCTTACTTACAGTATCGCAATATATTGAATCGTAACCCCTGTATCGTGATACGTATCGTGTCGCCAGATTCTTTCCAATACACGGCCCTAGTCACAAGGTACAGATCGGGTCTTTCCTGAGACCCGAGTTGCTTTCTCCAGCTTCTGTTTCACTAAATAAAGCTTTCCTCTGGAGCTCTTTATTGTTTCTTTTCCATCTCTCAGTATGTTATAAAAGCCGGTTTACATTCACAGACATGGCAGTCCTCTGATGTCCCTCGCAGGACCCCTTACAGCAGTGCAGTATAACACATCAGCCCTGTGCGCCGTTATCCCCAGCACCCCTGAATAATTCAACCATGCACCACTGCCCCTCGCACACTGTTTGGAAAATGCAGTAATGAGAAAAGCTATAAAACGCCTCAATGGTCTTTGCTGCTAAAAAAAAAAAAAAAAAAGAAAAAGACCTGGACCCAGTCTTAAATAAGAGACACCGAAGAAGATAGCTTACTGGGTGTTTTTTCCCACAGATTTACTGTAAATGGGAGGGAGCTCAGAAACCACAGAGAGAGAAAAAAACTTCAAAAGGATGACCTGCATATTTTTACCCAATTAGATATTTCTAATGTTACTTTTGAGGTGCGATGCTCAGCCGAGCGTCCTCTGGCAGAACAAAGGAAGGGAATGCGTCGGTGTCTCTTCCCTCTTGATCATCCAGCGATTTTCAAGGTGTAAACATGAAACTGCTCAGGGAGGAATTATCTAGACGGGGGAAACGTTGGCAGGAGTTCAGAGGAGGCTTTGTAAAGTAAACCAGATTTGTTCAGGGGTCTGTGATCAGTTTATTTTCCCAGTCCCCCGGTCTTTATGCTAGGCCTTCTTGTAATTGTCCTCATGTTTCAGCTAATTTCACATTTCCAGAGAGAGTAAGGGAAGGATAAAGGGAGGGAGGAAAGGAATTTGGCAGTTTGAGGGAGCGACACCCTCAGACTTTCATATTTTTGTTGATGTCATTTTGAATGGGAGCATTTAGGGGCGGTTCCACCACAAAACCTCTGGAGTTTCAAGCACTTTTCTACCACTTTTTAGAAATCTTTTTGGGGTTATTTTGATAAATAATTCCTCAGCTTAACTAATCCAAAACAAAACTACTCTACGATGTCAAACTAATATTGTCATTATTAACTTTTTTTCTTCATAATATATTTCCAGTTTTTTTTATGTCATTGAAAAAGATAAACATCCACAACTTTCAAAGGATCTTAAAGAAATCACACAAATGCTATAAAGACTTTCTCCAGCATTTTTCTAGATAATGAAGTTCCTCTCGGCAGGACAAAAGTGACCCAGCAACAGCAGGAGAATCAGCACCTCCTCTCAGAAACAGGGCCGCGCTTTGAAACCGGTCCAAGAGGAGCAGCGCACTACAATGTCGCAAAACTTTTCAAGGTCTTCCATCTAATGTTTCCTTTGATAGTCTCATGGCCGGATTAGGGTGCATAATGTGAAACCCAATGAGGTGTGCTTGCAGGTCCAATTCGCAGACAGGCCAACCTAAAAACAGCGTCTCACTCCGCAGACGTGACGTAACTCCTCCCGAGTGCTGAAGATGTGCGCTCTTTCATGTGTGAAGAACTTGGCTTGCAATGAAAGGGCAGCTACAATTAACAGGTTTTTGGACACCGCTACGTCGGTGAAGTCATGAATAGTAACGACATCCACAACACATTACCGATGTTGTGTGTCCCAATGTGGATATTACAATTTAGCATTATTGGCGTGTACAGGACAATTAAAGTTTTCTCTCCTAATGCAGATAACAAATTCAAGTTTATTATTATCTGTTATTATATTTTACCTTTCACATAACAGGTTAGTCATAATGAAATATATATATTTCTTTGTTGCTTCAGAATAAACATTCTTGCTTTCTGCAATATCTATGTAACTACGGTATGGTTAAAGCAGCAGTGAGTAGAAATGGTCAAACGGTCACTATATCCTGACAGTAGTGCATGCGACAGGTAATCTGAAAAAAAATCATATGCCTCTATGTCCTCCGGTGCTCCTAATGACATCTGCAAGATTTCACAGACCGGAGGAAAACAAGCAATCAGAGCTGATCTGGAGCCTGCCGTCTCTGAGCAGCTGTCAATCACTGGTGAACTCCGATCAAATGGTCAAACTAGACAGCGCTGGTCAAATATGAATCAGTATTCTGTCACTGTAATGCTTATGTTTTGCCTCAAATGTTTTCAGAAACATCTTATAGTGTACTGTTTAGCTGTAAAATGAGAAAGTTTGTGACCCGGCAGCCATGTTGAAAACAGTCGAGGAAATACCAAGCACCGCCCACCCGACGGAGCACAGCCAATAGGAACGCTCTCTCTCTGAAATGTCCTGTGATTGGCCAAAGATTAAGATTTTTTAAAGCCTGAAAACAGAGCCATGAGGAGGTGCAGAAGTCTAGTTATCTCTCAGAACACTTGAATTACAATATGCTGAAAGGTTATTATGGATGTTTTGCCCAATGATGGCAAAAATATACTGCCTACCCCCGCTTTCATTGCTGGTCTAACTGATTTTTGAGTTACTCCCAACTCATTCATCCAGTAGGAAACTGAGCTGGTTCTAGAGGGTTGAGAAATAGGACAGTGGTGTATCTTAACACAGTGACCCACATCGTGATGCTGGCAATCTGCAGAAAATGATGGGCATGGTTTTATGATGCATGTCACACCCTGCTGTTGCCCTTAAGAGACTCTTGTAAACAGTAGTTGCCAGTTTATTATAGGTACACCCAACTAATGCAGTCTAATAAACCGTCCTGCAATCTCAGGTGTTGTTGTTAGTCTACCTACTCATTCTGAGGTGTGACAAATGGATGGACAAAATAATAGAAACACCTGTGCAATTCAACAGCACCACAAACTGCAAGTAGGTGGCACAAATGTGATGCAGATGTTACACAACCACTGTGTAGCTTTAGCAGCAGGAGATTTCCTTGCAAAGCTAACTGCTGCTTTCTTTTACTCAGAGCTTATTTGCCTGTTTTTGTGTTGTTTTTTTGGTGCGGTACAAATCAAGACGGCTCCTGCAGGGCTTTGGATAGAAGTGAATGAATGTCTTGTAAATACCATCACTCCTCACAATCAGTTAAATCCTTCAGGCAAACACACTTACCCTCAGTGATCTCGACTCAAACTCCAGGGGCGGAGGGGAGGGAGGACGCCTTTTGAAACTGAGAAGGAGCTTCTCTGAACCATTACCCATCAGCCCCTCCGCTCTCAGAGGGCTAATCCCAGGGGGAGAGTGGGCGTCCGCGGAGGATACGTTGTCTCGTATGCGTTAATGGGGGATTACACATGTTAACATCTATCTCACAGTGCGCTTGGCCAAAGGGGCTCTGCTATAGGGGTTTAGCATATGAATAAGGAATAAGGGGATGATTGAATAGAGGCTGCGGTGAGAGTGAGAGCTGCCACTCGAGGTGGAGCGATGGGGGTAGAGTGATTAGGATGAGACACAAAGAACGGAATCTCTTAGAGGAACGTTCGCTCTCAGCTGAATGAATTTCTCTGACTTGGCTCCAGGATTTCAGTTTTATGATCGTTCATGGAAGGTGGATTCTAAGCTCGTTCACGTGGCATTCGGGATGCTCACTGTTTTTTTTTTTAGAGAAGGCACACTTTAAATATGTTGCTTATCAATTTAAGTATTTGATGAAGTGATCATCTTGATTATGACGGGATGCTGGAGCTCCCTCATGCAACTTAATCCAACAAAATTCGTTAGGAAGGGCTCTAAAGCATTTCTAAAGATCACATAATAGTCAATGGAAAGTGAATCATTAACTAACTTTATTTATGTTTTTACTGCATGGAAAAGCATGGAATAACACAAAAACGTTTTTTTTTTTCACAAAATGTTTGCTGTTGCTTCATTAGTCGGTGTTCATGTGACATGAAAGCCAAATGTACAAAACTACTCCACAATTGATTTACTGGAAAAGTCTGCACTTCTTTCAACGATAACAATTTGGCATAAGGCCGACATCTACGGCTGGACGATATGGAGACAATCAAATATCACAATATTTTTTATCAAATACCTTAACATCGATATTGCAAAGATGTATCTTTGACTATTGGTGCTTTCACAGAATACTTACACAATGAGATTTTTCATTAAGAATCAGTAATGTGAATATAATGACAAAGTGGGTAAAGGCAAATAATAGAACAGCTAGAACAGTCTGGTAAGTTCAGAAAAACACTTTGCTGTAATGTCTTTAAAACCAGGAAAAGACACTTTTATGCAATATTACAATATCCAAAATCTAAGATGAAATCTGGTCTCATATCATGATATTGATATAATATCGATATATTGCTCAGCCCTGCCTACATTTCTTCACAGAATGTGTTAAAGCAAAGCCTGTACTGTTTATTTATACATTATTCATGGCAGACTAGACCACATATTGTAGTGTTTATGTATTAGCTGTATGGAAAACGCATCAGTAGGTTTACGTTCAAGTGACAAAGCCCTCTAACGGCTATAGGAATATGACCGAGAGTCCAAAGTATGCTTCCTCCGGACATTCAATGTTAGTTTATTTTAACCGTGGCCACCATTATTCCCAACAAAACCTTACCCCATGTTAGATCAGAAAACACTTTTATATTTGTAACGGTGATTTGTAAGGAAGACGCAAACAAATGGCGTGGTCTTACTGATAGGGACGTCATTTAATGTGGAGGACTTGCTGGTTTTAGGTCAGGTTGAAACCTTCATCATATCGTCAGTATGTCCAACACAGTCTCCTATAGTTACAAAATGTAATCTATTTGATTCGAGTACGTAGACACAAAATCTCCCTGTTTTTTCATGACTTTCAACAACATGTGACACACGTGTCAATTTCCGCTCCAGTCTTTTCAAAATAAAACTACTTAGTTAGGTTTAGGAAAAGATCGGGGTTTGGGTTAAAATAACACCGGAAGTGCCGTAACTTAAGTACGGAGGTTACGTGCAAAATATTTCAACTCTGATTTGTTATTTCACACGGGACACTAACACTGGTCTCCTCGGACGAAAGTCCTGTGTTTTTTGACCCACCAATCCACACCAACCTCCTTCCTATGCGATTCACAATTACGTGGATTACATCTGAATTGATTTTGTGCTGGACATCACGAAAACAATGTGAAATGTGTGTCTATGTAAACGAATCAATACATTAAATTGCGTGACTATTTCACGAACTGCTGTGCGACTGGGCCGGTATGACGGCATTGACCAGCTGATTTAAATAACCTGACTTATTAACCAAAATATTAGTCTAAACCTGACCAAAAGGCAACTCACTAAAACCATGGAATTGTAATTTTTCATGGACTATTTTGGATAAAAGAGTTTATTTCCCCAAAACTCTGTGTCTTGGTTTTATAGTTGTGTCCTGAGAGCCGCTGATGGAATTGACATGCAGCGCAGACATCAGTAGAGCTCTCTGGGAGAGCGAGGTGTTTATTTCCTGAAGGTCAGGCCTTTTGTGTGGAGAAACTTCTTGCCAGATGAGATAGGGGAGTAAATTGCAGATCTATCATCCCCTCCCTCCCTCCCTCCCTCCCCCCGTTTCTCTCTTCCCTCACGCTCCCTCCTTCCCACACCGTCTCTCATCCTCCACTCCTCCTCTTCCTCTCTGAAGTGTTCCCTTTCTTCTTTATGCTCACATTTTCATCTGCGGCCGCTCATATTGCAAACCGCCGTCTCCACACTCTGTATGTGCTTGAATCCTCCCCTCTCTCAGCCTCTCACACACTCCGTCTCTCCTCCAGTGTGTGAAATCGGCGGAGTAACCGTTGGCACTGTCTGTGATTTATGGCTCACTCTGAGCGGACCCTTATCAGGTGCAGGCAAGGCTCTCTGTGCTGCTGCATGCGTCTGAATGACAATGGAGAACCAGTCGCATTATGCTCCGCAGCCTCGCCCCTTGCATTCTGGACACTGCAGATTACATCTAGCTCCTTGATTTATGGACGCCATTTTGGCTCCTGAGAGGGACATGAAGGGGAGTTTGGAGGTGGGGGCTGTGGTTTCTAAGGCCAGCGTCTGCACTCGGCCAACGTAATTTCGAAGGGGACCTGGTGGAGGTGTGTTTTATATGCATATGTGTGTGGGTGTAAAAGCCGATGTGTGAACAGTACTTATATGCATGGATATGTGTGTGTGTGTGTTTGTGAATAGGAAGGTGTCATTTATCATTGTGTCGGGAGTCTTTTCTGCTCAGATATTGACAGCGTGTGTTGTTGGAAGCGGTGTGCAGCCACATTAACATTAAAAGCTCAGTATTAGACCGAATAAAACTATGTCTTCGGCATCCAGTGACCAGAGACACTGAGGTTCATAAATATAAAGTCAAATATAAAAGGTGAAGCAGGAGTTCGCCAGCTGCATTATCGAGCGCCGTTTTGAATCATCGCCGTGTGCATCTCTGGAGATAAAATATGTTATTTGGGAGAATTATTTAAATGTAGAAAAACGTGTTAGTTATAATGTAATTAACAGGCAGCTATCACAGCTGCAGTTCTTCATAGCAAAGAAGTAATTATGTAATCTAACACATTAAATGAGGGAAATGAGCATCACATCTCAGACTTAAACAGGCGTTTTGCATTCAGTCAGCTTTTATCGCCGGCATATTGAGAGCAGATTATGAAATGTCACTTTAGTCTTTTGAGGTTGACGCTGAATGTTTGCGTCTTTATACGAGATGTAAATTAATATGAGGAGAGAAGCAGCAAAATTAGAAAAACTGACACCTATACAAAATAACAGACAGCGCGCATGTAAAACAAATCTCTCCATCTGTGCTGTATCTTCCTACATGTACTGTATTTATATTCAATATTTCCTTGCATGTTAAAGAGAAAATAAACAACTGTTAGGGACTTGAAATTGAAGGTTTAGTTTTGCAACGACTCACACATCTAGAATCAAGAGAAAGGTTGTGTTTAAAGAAGCAAGGTGTCAGAGTCACACACACATTCTCCCATTTCCAAAACGAATGGTAGAAGCTCAAACCTGTCTGACTGTAGATAAAGCTAACACCGAAGCTAAGCTCATAAAGCCTTAATGTGTGCATCAGGCTCTGACCTTTCTAGTCTTCCCGCTCACTCGCTCGGGGTTGCTTTCATTCGACAACAGCTGTGAATAAATGTAAATATACATGTAAATGTCATTCTCTTACAGTGCAGCCTGGTCTCCTAAAAATAATGTTCCCATACAACAAAACTGCAACGTCCAACCCGATCTCATGAGAGGGTGTATAAAATAGAACATTACAAGGACTTTCTGCATGTGATGAGAACGCATTTTAGCTTTTTCGCGTGTCATTTGTACGCCTCTTTTGAGCGTCATTTACGCATACTGTAATGGCCGCAGTTTAGGTTTAGGCAACAAAACCACTTAATTAGATTTAGGAAAACATCACGGTTGGGCTTAAAATAAATACGGAAACAACGTAACAGAAGTACGGAAAACACATCACAAACACCCGTCACTAACGTAACTTCAAAATAACTCAACAACACTTTGGGACCCGAGCAACCCTCCCACCATGAACACACACTTTCTTCACTTTTTATCCTATTACTAGCTCTGAGTGTGGCATATTTAGACATGCCTTTACATTGCAGTCAATACGCCATTTAGTGCGACCGAGCTGGCATTGTCGATTACGTTCAGAGGGAAACGTATTTTCTCCCAGATAAAGCCAAACCATGATGTTTTAATAAACCTCACCAAGTAGTTTTGTTGCATTTTTGTTTTATTTTGTTTCAAGCCACAGCTTTAACCACACGTTTAAACAACACATTCTCACTCCCAACTCGACTTGGTCAGTGCCGCTCGGCATCGGAGACCAACGCACGTGGTACCCCTCTTGCGTTACTTTTGGACGTGTCAGGGACAGCGTGTCAATATACGCTCCTTACATGCATAGTGTCCTCTCTCGTTTTCACAGGAAGTTAGGTTTAGGCAACACAACCACTTAGGTAGGGTTAGGAAACGGTCGTGGTGGACGTCAACTTCACTGTCTAGCGACTCATGTGACTCACGGGACTAACGATTCATGTGACAAAATAAGTCAACGTTCTTTTTTTGTTTCACATCGGACACAAACAGTGGGTGGGTTTACATCGGAGTTAGTTAAAAGCCCTGTTCGTCGCATACTGTTGCTAAATGATGCCTCCGTGCATCGGTTTCCGATGCAGAGGGACGCTGCCCAATCGCCTGATATTTGACGAGTTGGGAGTGAGAACGGTTGGTTTAAAAATGCGACTGTAGTCTGGGAGAAAATGAGTTTCCCACGAAATGTAATTGAGAACGCAGTTTAGTTGTATGGGAACGTAACTTTTAGGAGACAGACTTTTACAGTGAAGTTCCTTTTCCCTATTTCCCTGAACTGGCCTGTAAAATGGCAACCAATTTGGTTTCCAGTGGCCGGCAGCTCGCTGATGAATGTCTCCCTGAACACATTTCTACAGCAATGAAAAAAAAGACTTTTAGAGGAGCAGGTCTTGGGAAGGGCGCAGCTCGGCACAACCAGTGTGAGAGTGTTGCCTCATGGTCCAAAGGCAATAAGAGCTGTGGCTTGAAGTGTATTTTTTTTATATAAAGACTGGTTGTTTTGGTTCTTGCAGTTGCCAAGTGGCGAAGGGCTAAGTGGAGATAATGTGTCCTTGTAGATCATCAGAACGTGGAGAGGCAATGTGGGCGGCGGGCTCAGTGGACAGATGGCCAAAAATCACATGTAACACAGTACAGACGCACCCTATCCCATATTCACATGCAGAAGAATACCAAACAGTAGCACTAATTATTTGTTAGGTCATATTTTGGTGACACCCTTTAGCCTATTTAAAGTTCTGGATATTATTGTTGAAACTGAACTGAAACAGACTGAAACAAAGTTAAGATTTTGCATGTCTTCACTAAAATCACATTGTGTGTATCATATTCAGGTTTCACGTTCATTTTATCCCAGTTATTATAGCATATGGTGCCAAAACATTAATCAAACACATGACTGTTTTGGAAAATAACAATGTGAAAAGTATAATTGGTACCTGACAAAAATGGGAAAGTAGATAATTTAAAATATTACTTTTTTTATAACATACTCTATGTGCCTGCATATGTGTGTGTGTGTGTGTGTGTGTGAGAGAGAGAGTGGTGGCAACGTGGGTGGCTTCCCATCCAAATTGGGCTGTGTGAATACTTTTTATAAGAGATGATTTCTCACATAGACACACAGTTGTGAGAACCTTCACTGACACTGCATTCCCGCCTAACCATAACCTTAACCTAATTCCAACTTTAACCCTAAAACCAAATCTTAACCCTCACACAGCCCTTTGAAGAGGTGGAAACCCAAATATGCTCACTTTCCACAAATGTCCTCCACTGAAGGTCTAACCTGAGGTCCTCAGACAGATAGAAGTTCAACAGCAAACACACACAATTAGCTCCATTTACTAATTTATTACTAATGGTTTACTCGTTTTCTGCAGTACTGCAGGTACCGTCAAGGATGGAGACTAACTGTGTCCGGTCATCCTGGGGACGATATAAAATGGGTTTGGGAGGTAGTGAACTCACTATTGACGCGTCCAGGCAACACGTTCTCATCTCAACTCGTCACATACCTACGCTTTGTCACGCCCCTTGGCGTCACTTTAGGATTAGGCAACAAAACCACTATTGTTAAATTTAGGAAAGAACATGGTTGGGCTTAAAACTGCTATGTTTGTATAGTGAAAAAGACACATGAACGAACAGCTGATTAATTCAGGAATGTGACGCACGGGACGCAAACAGCGGTCTCCTGGATGAAAGCCTTGTGTTTGTTTGACCTGCCCGCCCGGTGTGTGTCTTTCACTCTTTAAACTACTTCACCACACTCTTGGTGCACTTTCTCGTTTGCAGCGTTTGCTGTTGCTGTGGATGGGTTTACATTATAGTTGATGGAACATCCGGTGCGTTTCATACCGCCGCCAAAGGGTCCCTTGTGCGGCAGTACTGAACGCCGACGGCCACGACAAAGCCTTGGTATTAAACACCCTGGGAATGAGAACAGGCATATTTGTGTTGAAATCGGCAGGACGAGACTATTAACGGGAGGTGCCATTGATTTACATTATGATGCGTTCAGGCTCTATTCAATAAAAATGTATATTGGGCGAAGGTAAAACGTTATTATGATGTGATCAAATGTAATCTTGTAGAATTCAATTTTTCATGAGAAACTTCAATAAATCCAGTTGTTTGCAGATGTTTTCGCAGCAATATAAAATAGATAACAGAGGGAATTATAATGCGTTTAACTTCATCACAAAAAACAGAATGCAAACAGTAATAAAGGAGTGGATGTTGAAGTACATGGGATTTATGTTTTACTTTGTTTTTTACCCTGAAATGTAGAATTTCACTGGTATTGGTATCAACTACTAAATGTCTGGTATTGTGACATCCCTACCCCTGACATGCACTTTTACCTCTACACACACCTGTTCACACAAAAAATAGACAAACACATATGCAAACACTTGCATTAAATATTGCATCACATCATTGTACTGTATCACACAGGCTCACTGATATACACACATATACACCCACACGCATTCACACACTCACAAGCACACACTGGGGGCAGCAGACAGGACTTGGAAGGGGTCCTGGACACTGTCATGGGTCCACACGTCAAATGAGCCGGGGAGCCAAACAACAACAATAACAACAGGAGTTAGAGCATATGGGGCTCTGTACCAGCTGAGAAGGGCCACCGAGGTCCGCAGTGTGTGTGTGTGTGTGTGTGTGTGTGTGTGCGTGTGTGCGTGCGTGTGTGTGTGTGTGTGTGAGGGGGATAATAACTGAAGACTGGTGCCTAGAGAGATGAGAGAAAGGAAAAAGTGTGGTTGAGAGACAGAGGGGAGAATAAAAGCCAGCGCTGCAGGCCTCCAGCCTTCATGCTCTTTTCTTATAACGCTCTCTCCTCTTCTGATAGTTTTGGATCACTGTTCAAATGCACCCGAGCACAGAAGCCATATCCAATAGTAATACAAACCGACACCAATGTTGAACAGACATGCGTGCGGATTAACTAAAGACATCACATCTGTTTTATGTTCCTTGACTTCTTCTTTGCTTGTTTTGTACAGTAAAAGTTTGTTTCCCTCCAGTTCTGAGTGAATTCAGGCATCACGTTGGCTATTTGTCTTTCTTCTCATTCATGTGACTCATCGCTGTTCGTGCCAATGCTGACTAAAGAGTGCTGACATTATTAGTCTAATAATTGAAGAATAGTTGATCAACCGAAAACTATTTGACAACGATTTTAACATTGCTTCATCTTTAGCAGTGCCAAGCATTTACTGCATTTTTCTACTTTACATTATTGCAAATTGAGAGCTTTTAACCTCTTAACCCCTCTTGGAAGGTGTGGGTCGCCTAGACAGACATACCCAAAATAAATCAAGAATAGCTCCACAACTACCAGGTTCTATATGCATGATTTTGGTCTCCATGGATCAGTAAGACCTCAGAGAATTCATCCCCACTACAACCGTCAGATCTCTGTCACACACAAGGGGAGAAACGAGAATTGGACTTCTCAACCTGAGAGTCAAAGTGAAAGTCAGAGAAATGGTGAGCGGGTACGTAGGAGGTGGAGAGAGGGGCTGAACTCTGGGCAAACACTGCATGGCAGCAGATTAAGGAGGTGCTGAGCAGGGATTACCCACCATGAATAAAATAGGACCCGCTGGGCTTGTGTTTGTCTGCCTGTACACACACTCCACAGCAGAGCACTCACAGTGAAAACACACACAAACACAGAAGCAATGGGACAAACTTCAGCTACATATACTTTGTCGTTCTAAATGAATGCACCAGTGAGAGCTTTAGATGTAGCATGTGTATCTCTGCTGGAAACATAATAATTAGTAATATATTTGATCAGGATCCAGCGCTCTCTTTACAATTTTAGAGGACATAATCACATTTCTTTTTAGGTGTGCAATGGGGTTTCAATTTGAATTGATTTAAAAAAAAAAAACGTATTTTACTAACCCTCCTTTACTTTTGAAACCCTTCATGCTATCGGCTGTTTGGTATTTTCTGAAGCTATGTTGTTTAGTTCCACAAGCAGCATTAATGCTATGGAACACATGCTGTGATCGTGTCATATCATACAAACAGTAAATACGAGCAGCCAAGTGGGAGAATGTGTTCACGTCAGCCACCTAGTTGTAATTCCGGTATTCCTTTGGTGATTTTGGGAATTTCTGACAGCTCCATTATCTCTAACTTGGGAAAAAGAACTACAGTTCTGTCAACAAACCATCTAAACATAGTCCAATATTACACTATCAGTGTAGCTACTTACAGAGGAGCTTTATAGTCTTGGTTTGCATGTAGTTTCACTTGTTAAGAGGCTCTACGAAATATTAGAGATGCAGCGATAGATCGATTACAAAAAATAAACGTCCACTGTTTTTATAATTGATTAATCGTTAAAGTAATTTTTCATGCAAAAAATGTGGAGATGACCTGCTTTTCTCTGTTTTATGTCATATTAAAGTGAATATTTTCGGGTTTTACACTCACAAAACAAAACATTTAAAGACATCACCTTGGACTTCACTATTTTCTCACAATTTATAGACCAAACGATTAATCGATTAATCAAAAAGAATAATCGTCAGATTAATCGATAATGATGAAAATCATCAGTTGCAGCCCTACAAAATATGCAACATGATAAAAAAGCTAATTTGGGCTTAATTTACATTAATTTGCTGGTCATATGTGAACGATTTTCTTGTTCTTCCTACTCTGTCAGCATGACTCCAATGTAACTTTATGATGACAATAAAACTAATTATTGTGATATAATTAAATGAACATCTACAACTTAATATGACAGTTTGTTCACCGGTGGCCATGATTTAAGTGTGATAATATTTCAAAGTTGGGACGATTGTAATGGAGACAAAGCATCGCTCAAAGAAACGTACACCTCATTGAGTATTACGTAACGCACTTGGTATAGACAGCCATATGATAGAAATACAAATATACACACTTATATACTGTATATATACACATATATATACAGTATATATATATATATATGTATATATATACAGTGTATGCAAACACAGCACTGCATAAATACACAAACACCCAGTGGAGCTGCATATGCTCCCACAATACAAAAACATACAGACATAAATTCATATATTTTCAGACACATACACATTAATATGTGTATATACAAGTGGGCTCAAAGTGCATACGCACACACACAGAGCTACACAGTGTTAACCAAACATGTGCCAAAACACTAGCTTACAGCACACACTCGCCCTCTTATTTCATCTGAAAGGCCCACTTGTAATGCTATCACTCTCAAAGTCAATTTTTGCACTTTTGCTCCTATAATCCCAATTACAGAGCTCATTCAAAATGATGGATAATGCCTCTCGTAGTGCCTAGTGAAAACAATTTGGCCGCTGTACTTGGGGAAACCTAAGAGGAGAGCCGCGCCGCACACATCATTTTTCAGCTCGCATTTACGGGGCTCACAGGAGCGCGGGTTGTAAAGTGACTTCTGGGTGAGTTGATTTTGGCCAAAATGGGCTCTCGTTTTCCTTGAGAATATGGTCAAACACACACAGAGTCACAGAGAGAGAGAAGAGAAAAGAGTGGGGAGATAAGTCCGGAATCGGGAACAAACTTTGAGCAAAGATGGCAAAAGAAAGGACGGAAAACAAACCAACAAACTGATGAGAGAAAGTAGGGATGCTGAACCACAATTGCAGACTCCAGGCGTCATAACTTACATGGAGCCTTTCAGCGTGAGGCCGGTGTGGTGCGGGGCTACAAACAGGGCCGGTTACACCAGGTTCCTGATGACATGACTACTGTGTGTGTGGAGTAATTCCTGCAGCCATGGTTAGCTACCAGGGGTTTTGGGGTTTGGCACACATGTATGTTTCCACAGCACAAGGATGTTTTCATGTGATATACATCTTCACTCTGTGGGTTTTTATTTTGTCTAACTGCTGTAACTTTCCATCGGATTGTCAAGTGACTATTCACTTTAACGTTTTAAATGTTGCAATTCATAAAATGCTGTCAGCTGGGTTGGAATAAATAAATGTGGAACATGTAGTTACATGAGTAAAAAATGCACCCAGAGGGAAGAAAGTTATACGTAGCAAATTAATTCAAGAACGACGGAAACAAAATTACATGAAAAGTGGAAAAAACTCCGAGCAACATTTAGTCCTAGTTAATGTTGGGTTGTTTTTAGGTAGTATTAGACACATTTTACATAATAACATGCCTACCTGGAGTGACATTCATAAATTACATTTCTGCTACGTAGTGTTGATTTCATTTTACAATTGAGGCAAAATTACAACTCATGAAGACAAAGAAAAAATTAGACAGCATTTTATCTTAAATGTGTTTGGCTGGTGACTAAAGCTGCGTTATGCTCGACCAAAACTTGTACAGTACAATTTGTTGTCTGTTGTGGAAAATCAAGAGCTGGAAGTCGGGGTGGTAGATGGGCGTTTGGCACATGTGAATGTCATGTAGGGGACCGGAAGTTGTGCCGCAAACTTGCAATTAAATGCGCGCTTTCTCAAACCTTAACCAGTTATCTAGTTGCTAAACCCTAACCATAGCTTAACCATCATTTATCCAATATTTGCCATTACCGATTGATCGTCTCCTGATCGAAACCAGCTGGTTTTCAGCTAATCGGCCGTGACCGGTGACCAGCTGATTTTTTTGCCGGTCACATTTACACACGTGTGGAGCCGCCGCATGACGGTTTAACTTCGTCACACAGTGGCACAGTCAGTAATGTCACACACACTGATACACGACATGTTATCGGTGTTGAAGTTCTTCAGTTGAGTGAAGAAGACCTGAAGCTGTAATTTGTCACAACTTTAAGTCTAAATAAGCCATGGAGGAACATTTGGAAGAACTGACTTAATCAGACACTTATTATATTGTGATTCATTCCCATGATGCTGCTCATAGTAATCGCAGTAACTGACAGCACGGAGCTAACAGCTAACGTTAACGGAGGTTGCATTGACTTCCATTGTGATGCTCTATTCATTAAAAATGAGCACTGGGCAAGAAACATAACTACAGTTGTTTGAAGGAGATGTTGTCACAGTAATATAAAATAGATATTAGACAGGGAATTATGACCTGATTAACTGTTTTACCTACTGACACTAGCTCTAAACAGCTTATAATACATAATCAGTGAGTAGAATTGGCCAAGAAAATTACAATCGGTGCATCTCTGCTTAACAATACTGAATTTGACATATCCAGATATTGTAGCAAGAAACATCGGCATTGGATATTAAAAACATTGTCGTGGAACGTTCGATACTGCTGGTGATAGGGTTGGAAAGATACAGCAGAAGATTCATAGAGTGGATTTATTATTATTGACAATACACTGAGTGAATGATGTGGTTATCATGAATACATGCACAGCAGTTAATGCACCACACCTAGACTGGCACTGTGGGACCGGGAAGCATCTGGACATCTAATCTAATACATCACATGTTGTATTATAACACATTTAGGCAGAGACAGCGAATGTCTTTCCCCATTTCTCTCCTCAGTCCCTTCGATAGCAAAGATTTCTCTCCTTTGTCCTTTGGACTTGAATTCTCTCCTTCTGTATCACCCTCATCTTGTTTTGTTTGCTCTCTCGTCAACTTTAATCTTCTCTGTTTACCTCGCATCTCTCTGCTCTCCTATTTCATCTCTTCCTGACCTCTCTCTGCCGTATGTTCTCCTGATATAGGCCTTTTTGTCGTCCTCTCTCCCCTTGTCTTTCTCCATCACTCTCACTTTACTGTCTCTCCTCCTCTCCCTGCTGTCCTCAGTTGATATGATGTGCTTCTATCTCTCCCCAAATTTCTGTCCCCCAAGATTTCTGTCCCATCTCCTTAAACCTCTTCCTACTACTCACATCTTTCCTCTTCTCCCCTTGTCTCTTTCCTTCAGCCGCCCTCTGTCATTACCCCATTTTGACTCTCTTTTCCTCCATCTTATCCCGTCTCTCTTCCCCCTTCTCATATATCGACGTCTCTCCTTCCATCCCTCAACAAACTCTCTCTGTTCTCCTTCTGCTTGGATCATCACTTTCCTGTCTTTCCCCACATCCCCACTACTTCTCTTTTTCTCTCTCTCCTCCCATGTCCCCCAGATTTTACCCGGGCTGTTTCTCCTCTCTCTCTCTCTCTCCCCCATTATTACTCCCCCCCCCCCCTCCTACGTCCCCGTGGCCGTTCCCCAGGCGGTTGGGTGCGGAGGGCGCTGGCTGGCGGGGTGATGGATGACCATTAAGGCAGCTTATTGGAAACAGTCTGATTTATGGGCAAGCGCTGCCTCGGCCTAATGGCTTCATTTCTTTCTGCCGCCACATGATGTCACAGCCAAGGTCACCGCGGCAACGGCCCCCCTTTGTTGTGGTTTCGCTCGCTGATGACCTGAGAGGGATGGAGGGATGGAGAGAGAGAGAGAGAGAGAGAGAGGGAGAGATGAAGGAGGGGACAGAAAGGGGGTTGTGAGGTTTGTTTGCGAAAGCAGTGAGGTGATGTATGAGGGTGTGTAGGTGAAACGGGTTGCGTTTGCAGAAATGCTTTAGTACAAATTTCGTTAGGTATGGAAGATGTGTTTTTACTGCTTATCCTTCACCCCCTTTTCCTAAAGTCTCCCTTTTCATACTCACTCTTCTTCTCCTTTTTTTCCCCCTTGCTCTCCTGTGCTCAGTAAATTAAAAACTCCATCTCTTCCTCTCTTTCTCCTTCATCTCCTCCCTTCCTTCCATACCCCCAATGACAGAATACGATAAAAACACACACACACACACACACACACACACAGACGCAGCTTTACGGCCTTCCCTCAGACAGCTATTACTCACTTCTACTTTAAATGAGTGCCGTCAAATATATGGGGCTGGCCATTAAGAAGCCGATCAATAAAAATGCCATTAGGGGCGGAGTAAGAAACGCTGATATTAGTGAAGCTCAAAACAAAATATTTGATTTTCCCTCTGATAGTTAGCGAGACGGAGCTCTTGGATGAGGCTTCGAGCGGAGATTGAGTCAGAGGGATCCGGCGTTGGGCGGTTTGGAGGTGTGCTGTGTGTGTTGCAGTCAGTTATTTACCCGGGGACGTTTATTCGAAGCTCCGTGCGATATCCCCATCTGCCACTCTGCGCTTTTCTCATCAAATTCTGTCTCAGGAGGTGGCGGTCTGGTTGGACGTTGCGTCGACTTTTAGCAGCAGGTCTTCAATATAAATGATATTTAATTTTTGAGCAATATCTTTGATTAGCTTAGCTTGGATAAAACCTGTGCAGTGCCTCAACATGTTCACCTACTAGTGATCTGTAGAAGTTCATACTGCAACTAATAATCTGAAGTGTCAACCAGATCACAGTAAATCAAACCCCCGACCCAGGCTTGGTAAAGTACGGAGGAAACTGAAATGAACCCCCTCACGCAGGTGTTGGAATTTAGCATAAATCACAACTAAATAGAAAAGTACAAACTGTCTCCTCAACAGCAGCGAGACAGCTGGACTCACTGATGTCAGACCCACTCCCCTCTGGTGTCCTGTCATGTTACATGATTTCTGGGGTTTGAAGGCTGCCACTGCTGCAGCTGCTTGAGATTCGGCTTCACCTTGCAAATCATGAAAACAGCTACATGTTGCTAATGAGAGTTAATACTCATATTCGTATGGATGGTAAAGCTTGTTGATGCTATGACTTCAGAAAAAAACACAGGATCATATCAACAGTCTGTGCACATTCAGGGGGAGGAGACAAGAGATTCACATAACTACCTTTAAGCTGATAATACCTGAGAGTGTCAGACTTGATAACTGGGGAAACCAGGGGCACAAATGTCCTGAATGGGGCTCTGGGAGAGGAAAACAAATATCTATTATTCTTTTTTCTGCAAAATACTGATGAACATAGGTGTAAGAAAAATATAACCTGGGACTTGTTATTTGAAAATTGCACATTTATAGCCAAGAAAGCAGGATTCCCCTCACTGTCCACCAACCTGCCACTATACTGTAGCTGTATTTTCACTGGATGGTACGGCTCTGCTCGACTCGACTCACTTTTCTCTAGCCGTGTTTCCGCTGCAGATAGTACCCCCTCACTATAGGCAGGATTCTCATCTGATCGCTGTAGCGGCGGTGTATTATCTGCCATAACAGCCGATTAGACTGTTGTCAGGCTATTAAATAGGCGTTATCAGTCGCTATAAGCCCCATAGATGTGGGTAAATAGGGGCCTACTACACCCACTAGTAGGGTTTTATGATCTATTCACATGGTAGATCACCGAAAGAAGGTAAGAACTCGACAGCAACCTTTAGTGACCGTGGTAATTATGACAGGAGCAGAAGCGGAAGTCAGGCGTGTTTGTGTTTATTTTAATCCAAAACACAATGTTTTTCCCTAAACCTTTTTTTTTTTTGCCTAAACCTAAAGACGTTTTACAACATGTTAGAACGTGTCGCTTTTAAGTTTCACTTTCACTTTGACAATTTAGTAGGCATAGTAGGCCCCTAATAACCAACATCTATGGTGCTTATAGCGATTTGATAACGCCTATTTAATGGCCTGATAACAGTCGAATCGGTTGGCCGTGATCTCATCTTCAATTGTGAACGCTATCGACAGTAGCTTGGCTATTTAAAAAGCGTGGGTTTGTGCAGGATGTCTCTTTGGTGGTACCAAAAATCTGGTTTTATTGGTACCATCCACAACTTCTGCTCATGAAAGCACAAAACCAACCGTTCTAATGTGTAATGAACTGGACTGCTTGGTGGAAACGTGTCATATTAATTCAGAGTGTGTGATCTCAGAGGACTTGTAACTTCTAATGGATAAATAAACAGATGGCTTATCCTTTTCAAAAACAAACTCTTTTAGCACATATATAAGCTTATTTTATTGATTTCTTTGACTGACTGTGATTTTCTTAGACTGCTGAAACTAAAACATGTCTTGTTAGTTAATGTTGGTTTTGCTGAAATGTTCTTCAGTGTGTTCCAGTGTCTATAGTGATGAGAGAAAAGTTGAGTTTCTAAGAGACATATTAGAGTTATTTCTCTCTATCTGTGTTCTTGCTCCTCAGCTTAATGCCTGTGCATGTGTGTTTTCTAAGATTAGCTCAGCGTTTGTCCGCATACACGTGTGTACCTTGCAAGTACACGTGTGTGGGAAACCTTTGCACTCATTTGTTTTGTTTAGGTTCGTTTAAGCGCCTCGGCTCGGGAGTTTTAATCGCTGTGTAAATACGGGAGTCTGACTTCATCTGACAACAGGCGTTCAATGTGGACCGCTGGGTGCTGGGAACCACAGATCCTCAGCCTCTCCAACACTCATTGTGGATGCCTTGTTTTTGACTGACCATGGATGCAAACTCACCTCAGCTTGGTTTATGTACTTTTTTGCCTGCAGAATAGAGTTCACACAACTCGTGAAGTTGAACCTTGTGAAATCCAATTGATGAAGAGCACATGGCTTAAAATGTCACTCAGTCGTTGGGGTGATAAATACATTTATTGTTGTAATTTTTCAATGTGTAGACTCTTGGTTTCTTGTGGCAGTGACAGTCATACACACATACTGTAAACAAAGTTACCTTTGATTTTACTTACACCATTTAACACCACAGCTTGGCACAGAACACACGCTCATTTTGAACCCAATCAGATCCCATCTTGAACATCACATTCCTACACAACCTTATTTTATTGTCCACATTCATAACTGATGCAAAGACACAAACACACATACATTAAAACATACAGTATAACTTGGTGGTCATCTTACCATAATATTCACATTGCCAGCAGATGTGTGCATCACACACTCACACACCTTATGACCCAGTGGTCATCTCTGCTCGTTGTGCCCTGCCCGGCTTCCTTTGCCCTGCTCGTGTTTGTTTAACTGCCATGATGGATGGAGTCTGTCTTCCTCTGCTTATGTTTTTGGCCACCTCTTTGTGAGCTTTACCAGCTTTTTGTCTAAAGGTGTGTCTGGCCCACAGAACATGCTCCAGACATGAGACACTGTCCAGAGTCTCCCCAAAACCCGAGCAGTGGGAACACCGCTGGGGAAAAAGACACCGCTGTTCATAAGTTTAACCAGAAAGAACGTGATGCTGTGGTATATGTGCAGATGTAGCTTCTAGGATTTGTGGCTGATGTTTTGTCCCGTGGGCTAAATGTTTTGTATCTGTGAAGAGTGGAAGTGTCACTTTTCAGGTTATAGAAAATACTAAATCATCCTTTATCTTGTTGTGTCATTAAAATCAACCCAATCTCAAGGGAAGGTGTATAAATAGCACGACATTACAGGGACATTCCGCGTGTCATGAAGATGCATTCAAGGCTGTACGCATGTCATTTTTACTCCACACAACAAAACTACAGTAACGTCCGCAGTTAGATTTAGGCAACAAAACCACTCACCAAGTACTTTTGTTGTGCAAGTAAACCTAAAAACTAAGTAAACTGATGTTGGAAGTTTATTTTGAAAAGAGACTGTATGTATGTAACAAAACTAGATGGGTAGCTAGAACGTCATAGTTTGAGCCGTAGGGCCATTGAGTGTCGGTATGTGTTGGGAATGAGAACGCGTTGGTCTTTGCAAAGTTGTACTTATTTCAAAAAACACCCAGCATTAGTTGACCTCACATGCACATTGTCATTATAGCTTGAGAAAAAACTAAAACTGAGATGCTCCAGATTTTTCAAACCATCGATACCTTTCTGATGATGAGTTTCATGGTCTCTTCCTCTTCACCAAATGCAGAAATTGGGGTTTTCTGGAGAAGGTTGCGTTAGTCCATGACTAGATATACTGCAGTGTGCAGCTGGTTGTAAATAAACAGAGCTAATTGGTTTGACAGCTGTAATCCTAAATAGAGCAACATCATGAGACAGTAATTAAAATGTGCTTTTTAGAAAGCATAAAGATAACTTTCACAAATTGCAGCGGCAATCATTGTAAAAGTAAAAAAAGCTTCCTCCACATTTCAGAAATAAGTCCACCGTACATAACTGCTCACCGCAGTTGCAAACAATGCACAATGTTTTAAACCGATACAGGAAACCATTTATGTTTTTGATGAAAAGGAATCTGTACATAAACTGCTGTGGTGACAAAAGAGCGCTACAGAAACAAATAAGCAAGACCACTGTCAGCTGATATGTGTTGAAAATAACATATATACCTCGTAGGAGAGTAGCTAGTGGAGGTGTAGCTGCAGGCTGGGGCTCCAGACGAGGCAACAACACACTCCTAAATCTCAGGCTGCTGCCCACCAAGCAATTCTCTCGGTAGGCAGCGCAGCCGCTTATGATTTATGACGAATCCCTCTTGCAATTTGTCACTGATGGCAGGAATGTATAATTCAAAACATTTTCTATTTTGCTGTGTGTTGGTTCCTCCCCTCTCTCCCCCCACACCCTAACACCCCGCCACCACACATACACACACACACACACACACACACACCAAAACCTCTCTCTTGCTTTAGTAAATATGTACACAAAAGTGTCTTCGGGCAAAAAGTAGAAAATGAGACATGCATGTTTTTGACTAAAGATGTGTTGCTCAGGAAAATGACGCCGCTATGACACACTGTGATTACAGTACAATGTTCTCGAAACATTTCTCTTGCTGTATGTTGTGAAGTTCATTTGTTTACTGAAATGTTTCCTCTGTATGTGAGTATGTGTATGTGTGTTTGTGTGTGAGATGGAGGAACCTTGTCTCTTACAAATTATGTTTACGTACTACAAATTTGCAATAACAAAATAGAGAGAAGAAACATTATCCCGCCTGAATTAAATTTTCCATCGACATAATTAGAAACCATTTTAATGAATGTATCTGCCATATCGCAAAATATATCAGCAAAACATCCCAACATATTCTCTTACAACGGTTCGTATGATATCTTACTAAAAAGTTATTCCTCATTTTTCGTTCATTTTCCTACGAATGTCCAGCAACACTTTTTAAATTTCCGTTCGTTACATAAAACTACTACTAAACAAAACCACTTATTTATGCTTAGGAAAAGATGGACTTGGGTAGGATTAGGCATTATAACTACTTGGTTAGGTTTAGGAAAAGATTGTGGTTTAGGTTAGAATAACTCCGTAAGTGGCGTAACTTAGGTATGCAAGTTAGTTGACTTCTGGTTTCACACGAGACATGAAATCTGGTCTCCTGGGTGAAAGTCCTGTGTTTTTAGACCCACCCATCCACCCCGACCTCTTCCCTACGTCGCGATTGCCGCTCTTTATATTTCCTGGTTCACTATTATGTGAATTATATACAAATTGATTTTGTGGGATAAACACAAATCACAGTGCATTAGGTATAGCGACAAACGGTGTATGAGAACAGCCTGACTGATGGTGTGTTTAATTTGTTTTCCCTGTAATATCTCCTTTTCCAATACAACATCCTCAACTCAAACATGATTTTAACCGAAACCACAATCTTTCCTTAGCCTAAACCAAAATCTTTCTTTTGGCTCAACCTGACCACCTACCAACCTTTCTATACTATATGGACTGTGAGCTTGTGTGTGCATGATTCTTGTGTGTTTTCCTGTCTCTCTGCAGGCATGTCTGTACAGTATGTGTGTGTGTGTGTGTGTGTGTGTTTTATATCCGCCCTCCCAACCCCCTCCAGCCTGCTGATAGCAGCAGCCAGGCCTTATCCCAGTGGCGAGGTAAAGATTGATGCTGCTCATCTGCTGGAATGGGGCTATAAAAGACAGCGCTGGACTGTACACTCGCCCTCCGCCTCCTCTTCTTCTTCTTCCCTCACCGCTCATTCTTCCTGCCTCTGTGATGTACACATGAACACAGTCTTGTGAGTATTCTGTCCATCTATCTGTCTATCGGTCTGTCTGTCAGTCCATCCCCCCACCATCTCAGTGGCACTAAGAGCTGCAGTAAAACCAGACCCCGTCATGTTCCAAGGTGAGGGCTGATCTCATACTGACTTGCCCCCTTCGTTAACACCGCACCCTCCCACAACGCGGAACATTCTCCTGCAGTGTTAAGTGTTCCTCCGACCTCAGCCTGCAATAACCCCACCCCCCTACACACACACACACACACACACACACGCACACGCACACGCACACACACGCACACACACACACACACACACACACACACACACACTACCACCACCCTCTATGGTCCCCATTACATTACAGACCTCCAATACTTGTGTTGATGCAACACATCTTCATACCTAAACGAAAGAATAGGTTGTTTGCCAATGACTCCCAGAATGACACATACTGTATGACCATTCTATTTAATGTTGTGAAACAATCGCAGTTTTAAACACGTGGTTAACGTTGTGAAAGAGAACTACTTGGTTAGGAAAAGATCATAGTTTGCCTTCTGCCCGCCCTTAGCGGGCTCTCACGCTACTAATACTACGTCACTTGCTCTGACCATTGAATTACGCCGCGGGTGGGTTTACATTAGAGTTAGTTGAAAGCACGGTTTGTCACATACTGTTGCTAAAAGGTGCATCTGTGCATCGGTTTCCGATGCTGAGGGGCGCTGCCCAATCGGCGGTATTCAACGATTTGGGAGTGAGAACGGGTTGGTTTAATAATACTGACTGTAGTCTGGGAGAAAATACGTTTCCCTCGAAACGTAATTGAGAACGCAGTTTAGTTGTATGGGAACATAACTTTTAAGAGGCAGAGTTGTACAGTGAAATTCCCTTTTCCCTATTTCCCTGACCTGGCCTCTAAAATGGCCAGCAGCTCGCTGATATATGTCTCCCTGAATACATTTCTACAGCGACGAAAACCAAAGACTTTTAGAGGAGCAGGTCTTGGGCGCAGCTCAGCATCCATCCACCCCGACCTCCTCCCTACGCTGACTTTGTCGCTCTTTAAAGGCTACTACGTCACCTCAGCCTGGTCTTCCAAAAATTACGGTCCAATACAACGAAATTTAATTTTGAAGGCCGTTTTCGAGGGAAACGTATTGTGTTGCGGATTACGTTTGTTTTTGACGTATCACAAATAAATTTGTAATGACAGTCTGCGGAAGTCCGTGTAGATAGGAGGTTGGGGTGGTAGATGGGTAAAAAAACACATGACTTCCAGCCAGGAGAGCACTGTTTGTGTCCTGTGTGAAACTAAAAGTCTCAATAAAATATGAGACGTAATACTGCTTGTACAGACAACCTATACGGACGTTTTTCGGTGAGGACGGCTTGGTGGCACTTTGTTGTATTTATTAAGGAAAAATCAGCCAAGTGTTGATTCACTTTTCAGTCGCTACTAGAACTGGATAATTGAGACTTGGACTCAAGTCAGATTAAAGTCCCAAAAATAAGGATTTGAGAGTGAGATTTGACTTTAAATTGGACTTACCTTATGGAAGACTTGACTCCTGGAACAATAGCGTCATGTACGACAACACACCTTGTATATTTAATCATACAGTATGACCTGCACTGGAAAAACTTGACCTCATGCAACTTTGAAGAAAATGCCATGTCTACTGTAGTCAGCATTCAGAGACTTTAAACACTTTCATCTTTACGTTTTGCTTATGAAGACTTGCGACTTGATGTGGAGTTCTCTCAAATTACCTGAGACTTAACTTGCCCCTAAAGACTTAAAACCAGCCCTGATAGCTAACTTATTTCACATTTGTGCTGCTACAAGCACTCATTCTGTTGTTGGGACATGAACAATGACATCAATGTCCACGAATATTTGGAATAATGAGTCCCATGGTTGCCATTTTGAATGTGCATCACATTTGGAATAGGAAACAAATATGGAAGGATGGCTAATCAGAACAAAGGCTGACTCAAGATACTTTGATATATCACGCTGAGATAAGTTTTGCTGATGTTATGCTACAGAATTATGTTGCTCACCAGTGTTTTCGCTAATTATACACATCCCTATGTAAGCTATTGGTTCGCCACACTGAAGTAGTGACCATTTACTGTAAAACACACCCAGAGTTTGATGAGATTGTAGGTCGTAAATGGTCGTCATGGTAATATGGTCAATATGTCCACCGTCCCCTCTGGTTGTATAGGTTTCCCCTGTGGATGGCTCACGCTGTGGAGTAAGTGATGGATCGGTTGGATAGGGGGAACAATATCAGCTGGTCGTCGTTGCAATTGCATGCCCAGTCCGCTTATTTCCCATGGTGCCCTCGGTAGGTCAGTCACCAACGGTGCTCCGAGCGCGTCCTCACTGGCAGACTAATTTTGCATTCTTTAATATTGCATGGAGCTCATTTAGAGGGTGTGGGTTTGGGGTACAGCGTACACACAAGGACACATATACAAGCATGCAAACGCACTTACGACGTTGTAATTTTCCCTCTCACCACGGCGCTCTCAGGGGTGTATTTTAGGATGTTGCAGAGGGTTTTGGATTGATGTGGTTACACATGGCAAATCTGTGTGTATGTGTGTCTGCATGATTGTTTTTGTATCATCTGTATGTGTATACACGTGCATGGGAATAGATATGTGTGCGTTTGTGTACATGCATATTCCCTAGCTCTACAACAACAACAAAAAAAAGCAATGCAAACACCCTTTCTGCCGTTCTCGGAGTCATCAATCACGCTGCCACTTTAATTTATGTGCCACTTCTGGTTATTTTGTCGTTTATTTTGGGGGGGAAGAATATCAGCATTGTGCAGTTCTGGGGAGAAGTGGCTTCTGTTTGTAGCATACATATTGCTTTTTAACCCCTTTATGGGCGAAGAGAGATTTACTGTAGTGGCTGAAAAGTAAAGCAATATATTCTGCGGACGTGCTTACGAAACAATGCACAGGCTCACTCGTACGTATCAAAAGTAGTTTATTCTGAACTCAAACAGAAGTTGCAAATATTTTTAAATCCATTTCCAAAGACAAGTATCTAATATGTAAGCAAGACTTGCAAACATATCTGATACTACAGACGTGTAAATGTAGCTTTAGTCTGGAAATAAACACCTAAAATCAGATAGAAGCTACACATAAACAAATGCAGCTGTGTCATACGTTTTTTGACCCACTTCTGTTTGCGTGTTGCAGAATCAGGCCTCAGAGGTCAAAGGTTATAAGTTGAGGGGTCGTGCAAGTCATGTCTGGATGAGGTCAATGTGAGGTCACTTCCGTTTGGGGATTCCAATCTATTCCTGTCCATCACATGAGGCAACCTAGGAGACGTCCTCCACCCGGAGCCTCTGCGTCCCGAGTCCCTGCTGTCACGGTGATGTACAGCAGAAGGCAATAGATGCTGAGAGAGCAAGAGATTGAAGTGAGTCTGTTGGGAAAAAATGTGCACGCACACAAAGATATACATCATCCTCCCGCACAAATATAGCCCTTTCAAGCTCTTACACATTCCACGTAAGATTTTCCAGGATATTTTCAAAATGTGTGTCATTGGCTACTTAAAAAAACATTATTTATATAAACCTTTAGCCTTGAACTTTATTTTAATTACTTTGTCATGGCATGCAAAATCTAAGAAATAAGATTTAATGATCAACAGACAGCAGTTTAAAAAGTTGTGATGTCACTTACAGTGTTACTCAGTGATTATTATATATAATTCCTTTTTTAAATAATATTTGCAGTAGACATTTTTTTTCACTGCAAGACATTTTGACTTCTCACAGTAGTAAATGCACAAGTGGAATTAATATCATTAATGATGGCCCTATTCCATTTAGGTGCATCAGTAAGCCGTGACACTAATTAGAATGCAGCCATTAATCATCATTAATGAGAACGTCCGCGGTGAAAAAGGCCTGTCACGTTGCTTTCTTGCAGTCGCTCTGGAGATGTAACAGATACAGTTTTAAAAGCCTTCATAAAGACTATCTTGCGCTTGATTTTTTGGGGTCATATTGGGGGTTCACTATGTGTATTCACACAGACCTTGTATACAACTAGTTTACCTTTACTGTTATTATAAAAACTGTGTAGACAAAAGTTGAATGGACCACAGCATAATTGGTTAAAGCAGATCGCTCAAGCTGCATTTGCATTTTGCTGATCAATCTCATGCAACATCTGTTCGTGCATTATTGTTGGGTATGATCATGGGCGGATTATGAGACAATGGGCTCCTGGGCACAGACATACAAAAGGCCCCACCACCTAGGAGCAAGTCACACAAACCTTGTAGTTGTTTAGTTGTTTGTCTTTGTAGATGTTTTGTGTCTCTTTGTAGTTGGTTACACAGCTTTATGTGGTTTTGTGTTTTTTTGTAGTTGTTTTGTGTCTCTTTGAGGTCATCTTGAGTCTCTTTGTGGTTGTTTTGCCCCTTTTTGTAGTCTTTTTGTGTCTCTTTGTGGTAATTTTGTGTCTTTTTGTGGTCATTTTGTGTCTCTTTGTAGTTGTTTTGGTCTCTTTGTAGTCTTTTTGTGTCTCTTTGTAGCCGTTGTATTTCTATGTGGCCATTTTGTATCTCTTTGTAGTCGTTTTGCATCTCTTTGTATTAATTTTGTGTCTCTTTGTGGTCATTTGTGTCTCTTTGTGGTCATTTTGTGTCTCTTTGTGGTCTTTTGTGTCTCTTTGTAGCCGCTTTGTGTCTCTTTGTAGCAGCTTTGTGTCTCTTTGTAGTCATTTTGTGTCTCTTTGTAGTTGTTTTGGTCTCTTTGTAGTCTTTTTGTGTCTCTTTGTAGCCGTTGTATTTCTATGTGGCCATTTTGTATCTCTTTGTAGTCGTTTTGCATCTCTTTGTATTAATTTTGTGTCTCTTTGTGGTCATTTGTGTCTCTTTGTGGTCATTTTGTGTCTCTTTGTGGTCTTTTGTGTCTCTTTGTAGCAGCTTTGTGTCTCTTTGTAGTCATTTTGTGTCTCTTTGTGGTCATTTTGTGTCTTTGTTGTCGTTTTGCATGTCTTTATACTTGTTTTGGTCTCTTTGTAGTCATCCTGTGTCTTTTTTGAGTCTCGTCCTGGTTGGTATGTGTCTTTTTGGGGTACCCCTGTTACTTTGGGCCCCGGGGTCTGTGCCCAGTATAGGCCTGTTCAGTAAACCATCTATGGGTGTGATGGTTGTGAGTAATCACCGAACAGAAGAAGCCGTCTTCTGATGACTTTTCCAAAGAAACGTTGAACCCCTGCGGATGTGTCAGACTTTATGACACAGACACAGTAAACCATCCCAGCCCGGAAGGCACTCTTTATGAAAGCGCTAGTGTTTTGTTGTGACAGTTTAACCTGTGTGAACAACGTGATGCAATAAGCCAACCTGCTTTATTGACTATGTGAATCACAGTCAGCCTTGATTCAGTGTAGCTACCAGCTAAACGCTACATGCTACGCGCTAATCTCCAGAGTATAACTTGATACAGGCGGAGCAGATCTCTCCGGCCTGCTCCAGGGATTTTTTATCTTTGCAACACGATTGAATTATTCCTCCTCTCTCCTGCTCAGTTGGAGGAATTGAGTTACAGTGACCATAATGCACAGCAACAGACTGCTTGTGTCATAGACTTGTGTCAAGTAGATAGGAGCAGGAACACACAGCTAGATGCTAATTTAGAAACAAGTGACGGCCCTCACTCCTTCTGACTATTAGAAGCAATTTACAGTGCAAACCAAAAAAGCAAGCCAAGAAGAAGAGAAATATTCCCCATATTCTTTCAACAAAGACATTTTCACAATGGCTTCCAAAGTTAAGAGGATTGTGTGCAGCCTTATTGATTTTTTGTAGCAGTGTCCGGGAGATGGCGCCGAGAAAATGAGGTCTGGCTCGAAGGTTTATGTCCTGCCACAGTTAGGAGGAAACGTGAGCCGAGGATTCAGCTGGCCTTTTATTGTAAATGTGCTCCCTCTAGATGGACTTAAAGTGTCTGTTGTCCTGGCTATAGGAGGGGAATTAAATATGAAGGGTATCGGTAAATGGGCAGGAAGACTCCAAACGAGTGCTTAGGGACAGTTTCCCATTATTGTCATCTATTATCTTGGACAGATAGTGATGTCGGCCACCGAGTCGTCGATTGCAATCCGCTGCACGTTGTTGGCAGGCAGACAGGTTATGGGTTATGTGAAAACAAAGTAGCGCAGTTAACTGTGAAAGGGATAATTTGGGCCTACTTTGCACCGCAATCAAATAGAAAACATTCATAATTAATGCAGGATGCGAGACAATACACCAGAACAGCACAACAGAGCTTCCAGTTCATGATTAAATAACCAACTGATGTTGAACTGCTGTAAGCATACTGTTAAACAGTGCATTACGCCATATTCTCACTTATGCGCACATCACTGTAGCTGAGATAATTTGGTGTTATTATAGTAGAGAACCGAATTGTGTGAAATCTGACGTATAAATCCCCGTCTAGTGCCACAAGATTAGGCTGCTGATAGATTCATTGAAGCCGTGACCACATATTCTTGTCAGGCATCCACCACTTTAGCACCATGTGATATGTTACGGTAGTTTTCTTACTGGATGTGTAGCCCGTGTCAGATACTAGCTTAGTTTTGGGCTCACCTCTGCGTAGCCGCTGTAAAACGCTGGTCTGTACACAGACAGTCACTCTGAATAATAGGCCTGCAAGCCATAAATGTCAGCCCTTTAAATCACACACAATCCAGCGCTGTGTCCCAGAGAGAGAATGCTTCATCACCGCTTAAACTACAGCCGCCCATTTATTATGTGTATGTTTATAAATCACTAAGGAGACCTCACATTCCTGAAGCCTGTAAAAAAGAGAGAGCGAGACGAGAGGACGATTGGAAAGAGAGGAAGAACAGGAAAAAGGGGGACTGAAGTGAAGATGTGTGACGAGTGAAGCGTGGTCCGAATGAGGAGCTGCACTCAACGTGTCTCATTACTTCATATTCTGAACTATGATATATGATAATGACGAATATATTTTTGCTTCAAAAACTTGTTCAAAATATTGTTGGTTGCGAAGCCAGAGGCTGATTTAGTTTTGTGGCCTGCGTGTATGAACCCGATCTCATGGGAAGGCGTATGAATAGCACGACATTTCCACATGTCATGATAACGCATTTTAAGCTTTTTTGCGTGTCATTTATACGCCACGTCGTTACTGTGAAATGACCTCAGTTATGTTTAGGCAACAAAACCACTTGGTTAGGTTTAGGAAAAACATCATGATTGGGCTTAAAATAATGTAAACTAAATATAATATGTATGTAAACAACGTAACATGTTACATAAGTACGGAAAACACGTCACAAACGTAATTAACATAACTTCAAAATACCTCAACAACACTTGGGTACACGAACACCCAGTCCGTTCTCATTCCCAGGGCGTCAAATATCAACGCTTTGTCATGGCCGTTGGCGTTTGATACTGACGCACCAGGCTTTCCATACAATGTAAATCCATCTGCGTCAATATTAAACGCTCAGGGAAATTGCTGTGGTGACGTAGTTTAAAGGGAGAAAGAAACGCACCTGGCGGACGGGAGGGGAGGTGGATGGGACCAATAAATACAAGGCTTTCATCCAGGAGACCGCTGTTTGTGTCAAGTGCGTCACGTCACAATCAGCTTTTCATTCACCTCTCATGTTCAAAACGCTCAGCGTCATTTTCACTGTACAAACGTAGTAGTTTTAGGCTTTTTCCTAAATCTAACTACGTTTTTTTTTTCCCTAAACCTAAGTTAGTGTTTTTGTTTAATTCAAAACATTAAGCACATGTTTACCGCGACCAAAAAGTGACGCTGAGGGGTCTCACAAAGCGTATCCTGGTTGAAAGTCCTGTATTTGTGGGACCCATCCACCTCCTCATAAGTAGTCTTTCTCACGTTTTATTCTACGTCACTAGCTCTGCGTGTAGCATATTCATGCGAACGCTTTTGCATTGCAGTCAGTATAGACTATATAACGTACACACGACACGCCAAAAGCAACAAAGTCGTTGTTATTGCACATGAAATGACTTAGACATTACCGTGTTATTCATACACCATTTGGTGCGACCGGACTGGTATGAAGCCTCTTTCAATTCTTGTGTTACTTTTATAAACACCTGACTGCCATCAGTGAGAAACTAAAGTCTTGAGGCCTGAGATAAAACGATAAGGAGGCTTGATCATTATCTTTCATTATGTTGCATGAAATAAGATATGCTATTTAAATAAAACATATGCAGGCATCATATTAAGACTGCAGAGACGTTAAGGCACACAGTGGTATGTAGCTTTATTCATCTGAGCCAAAAACCCAGTCAGACCATATATGAGTGTAAATTAACTAAAAACTCCCACACGGAGTCTATTATATAGTCGAAGTGAAAGACATAACACATATTTTACTGCGTAACCTATAACCGTAGACATACACAATGTACACTCCTTGAGCCGTGATATCACACAGGTGTCTGCGCAGTGTCACGCTACACCACCTTTCTCCTCTTTTGTTATGGATAGTTAATATTAACACTCGGCTGACGGTGAATTCCCCAGCACCTGCCAGAAACGTCTGTCCACGGGCAAAAATATCGCTTCCACTGAAGATCAGTCAAAATAAGCCAATCAGGTCTTTCATCCCGGCAGCTTTTACAGCCCCAGCTCAGAGATTTACGAGTTACAGTGAGATGTACAGTTATCCAATATATGTATATACATGCTTTTTATGAAGCAGAGTGCTTTTACTCTCTCCATTCCCCCTCATAAAAGATGGCACATTCCTAGATTTTACACAACCACTGGTCCCTTTATGTTTGGCTCGAGGGTTTTTCTTGGTCTGACTCCGTGTCCAAGTGAGACACAAAAAAACTGGTAGTATCAGGATACACAAAATATGTGTTTCATAATTCATATGATGAATTATGCTGTTCTGTCTTGTCTGCATACACAGAAGTAATACAAAACACTCTGCTTCATAACCTACCGACTCTCTGTGAATAGGTTTTTTGAGTATTGCATTTATTTGTTGGTGTACTGCAGCATTTTCATGACTTTTCATGACACAAAGGTAAGTAATTACATTTGTTTAGCTCATTTAATCAAGACGTTGACAATTGTGGATTATACTGATTAAATAAAGTGGTTGCTAAATGTAAAAACTACTTTCTTGGAATGACAAGACAATGATTCATAGCACACAAGTATAATGACAATGAAGATGAATAGAATATAATTTGAGCTACAGTGTATTTAATTCATATAGTGCACATTTTGTTTAAAATGATGGTTTATGTTTAAGGTCTTATTTATAAAATTTGTATGTAGACAAATATTAAAAAAATACTATTATTGTGAATTAATCATTTTAAAAATGTTGACATCTCCAAAATTAATGTTTTGTTTATATTTGTGGACGATATCTAAGGTTTGGTTCCCACTTCTAAAAAGGCCTGTGAGCCAATAGTATAATAGTATAATATAGTATAACAACGTTGGTATCACGTTTTATCTCTGTGACGTCGGCAATCAAGTTGCCAGTTATTGTGTAAAAAAAACTTGCAGAGTTTGACGTTAAGTGCAACCACTTGTTGTGACGTGAAAGCAATGGAACGGAAGAGGGAGAATGTGACATAGTGACTGAATGTCATCAATATTATCAATAGCACCTTTAATCGCGATGGCAGTATATCTTCCTGAACTGATATCAATGTTTTTTTAATCTATGAGAAGACAAACCTGCAATGACGAGAGCTTCCGACTACATTAAATACTTCAGTTTGTTTAGGATTTTCATTGGAATTAATGGCGATATGATAAATAATATTATAAAAGAATGATTGCCAAAGAATGTGTTAAAAACAAGCTTGAACCCACACAACAGTATTCCATTCATACTCACCGTATAGTGAACCCCTCCTTCAATCACTGGCCCACTTTCTGTTTTCCCTCAGGTGCTGTGGGGAGTTTGACAGCAGAGACTGAGGAAAACCACATCTCATCAGCTGCTGGGATCCAGTAGGCTGCACCGCGACACACTTCTCGCTGTGCCCCCCACCCCTCCTCCAGATTCCAGATTCAGGTTTAGCAAGTCTATTTTTGTCTCTAAATTGTGGCTTTGACCCTTGAACTCCTCACCACTGGGTGCTTGTGAGGTTGCCAATCTAGGACTTTTCCCTCAAGAGCGTCTCTAAAGGAGCCTCTGGAGTAATGGCACATTACATTATTATGTTTGAATACAACCGCAAATCCCAGAGTGTAGTTCAACATGTTGCGTAAGTCTTTCTTTCCCTCATATATGTTGATAAAGGAAATATATTCTATTATTGTACTTGGAGGGGGAGAAAGGGCATTTAAAAGTCACTACATTTCACATGAACATGCAATCAGAAGGAGGAGGGTTGAGGTTGAGAGTGAGGGAAGAAAAATCTGAAATTTTGTTCCAAAATTAGCTACATACCATTTTAATAGTGGGTTGTTGAGCTACTAGGAATACTTCACCCCCAAATTGACAGCTGATTAGACTGTTGTCAGGCTATTAAATAGGCATTATTAATCACTATACACCCCATAGATGTGGGTCAGTAGGGGTCTACTACACTCACTAGTAGGTTGTATCATCTATTCACATGGTAGATTACCAAAAGAAGATATAAAAGAACACGAAACACAGGGTTTTCACCCAGGAGACCGGAGTTTGCATCCCATGTGAAATCAACAATATGCAGTTGTCTTTGTGTTCGTAGGTATTTTAACCCAAAACACAATGTTTTTCCCTAACTTTTTTTTGTTGCCTAAACCTCAAGAAGCCTTTTGGTTGATGTTCAAAACGTGACATTTACAACATGTTAGAATTTGTTGCTTTTTCTTTCACTTTTACAACATAGTAGGCGTAGTAGGCCCCTTCTGACCCACATCTATGGTGCTTATAGCGACTGATAACGTCTATTTAATGACCTGATAACAGTCGAATCGGGTGAAATTGATCATTTGTATATCAGTTACTCACGCCGCGTTAGCTGGAATTCTTGATGCCTCCATGGTGAACGGAGAATCCAAAAACGGAGCAAAGTCTTAATGAATTGAAGTAAATGGGGGGCCGCAGTTAACAACAGCAAAACTATGTCAAAACATCCGTTAACAGACTCTCACACGACTCGTGCAGTATAATCCAAGTCTCATTTATCCAGTCACATGCTCACTACTTCCCAAACACATGCATCTTCACTAAAACCTTACTATTTAAAACACCTCTGCATAAACAGTCTCACACTTGCGCAAGCACGCTACTTGAGTCAGAAGTGTTGAAGTGAAATCTGATGTTTTGATATAGTTTTGCTGTTGTTAAACCCCCATTTACTTCAATTCATCAAGACTTTTCTCTGTTTTTTGATTCTCCGTTCACTGTGGATGCATGAGAAAAAAACAAGAAAAATGTTCTTCCAGAATTCAAGGTACCACGGGCTGAGGAATTGATACACAAATGCTCATCATCTTGGGTGAAGTATTCCTTTAAATGATGTATTGCATGCTGTGTTTATTCAAGAACCAAAAATATGTTGGATATTTAGAAATAAACTTTATTAAATCTTCACCAGACTTTCCTTTTGAAGATTTGAGCATCATTTGCAAGTTAATGTGTTTCATAAAAAAACCTTCCTTCAGCATCAGAAGTTAATTCTGGAGCTGCTCTCTGTCAGGTTGTACTTTTTGACCGTTGCCCTCGGTGCTGCTTTGGCTGCTTCGGCTGCTCGGCCCGTCCACGCACATGTCAATACGGACCCTTGCCTGCTCTTAATTGAGACATATCTGTATCGAGCAGAAATCTACAAGTCACTCATTGAATATGAAAAATGGAGTATGGGAGGGAGAGGGGAGGGTGGGGGAGAGATCAATGATATGGATCTGCATGTGCAGACTGAGCCTCCATCATGTGTGTGTGTATGTGTGTTTGCATGGGTGTGTTGGGGGTGCTGCAGCGTTATTGGACATCTGAATGAGTAATGATGTCGTCCCAGACTGTTCAATTACCACCAGCGCTCGTTTATTAAAGAGGGGCTGGAGAGATGGAGGAAGGAGGGTGGTGGCTCTGGTGCCGAGGAAACGGAGGATGAATAGGTGGAGGAAATGACAGAAGGAACAAATGCAGGAAATTCTACATTTATTCCGTATCATTTATTGAATATTATACCTTCACCCAAATGTATATTTTGGTTCTTTTAACAATGAGACACTGACCTTATTTAGGTGTTTTTATAAAAGAACTGAAAAGATGTGGTTGATTAACCAAATGTACTGTTGAGGAAAGGCTAACAGCTAGCTTTTGCCCCCACTATATATGATAGATTTAGATTATTTTAGCTTGTTAGCTAACAGCCATCCATCAATGTATTGTCCTATCTGATTAGCACAGAAGCTAACAGATCAATTTATTAGCCAATATGCATTAAATATCAAATATGAATCACTATTCTGTTACTGTAATGCCTATTTCTCACCTCAAATGTTTTCAGAAGCATCTTGTAGTGTACTGTTTAGCTGTAAAATGAGAAAGTTTGTGACCCTGCAGCCATGTTGAGATCAGTTGAGGAAATACCAAGCACCGCCCACCCGACGGAGCACAGCCAATAGGAACGCTCTCTTTGTAATGACCTGTGATTGGCCAAAGTCTCCCATTTAAAGCCTGAAAACAGAGCCATGAGGAGGTGCAGAAGTCTAGTTTTCTCTCAGAACACTTGAATTACAATATGCTGAAAGATTATTATGGAATTTTAGCCCAATGATGCCCAAAACGTTCTGCCTACTGAAGCTTTAACCAAGTCCTTACCAGACCTCAACCACAGACCTGGAATATATTCATCTGGAAGGAGCTGCAAAGTGACCCATTTTCTGTTGAAGGCCATAATATCTGCTTGGACACTTGTGATGCCATTGCAAAGCACAATTTTCCTATTTGGTTCATGGATTTCTGACCTTTTGGTTAAAAAATATTCACCCCAGAACTATCCAATTCCAGCTGCCCCCATCATGTTTCTGGATAGCAAACAACGGAGAGAAACTCTCCCTCTCTCCCACACACACACACACACTCTTCCCCTGCCCCTTTCCTTTCCATTTTGCCTTCTCTTTCCCACTTCTCACCTCCTCTCTTTTCTCACCCTGTCTGTCTGCATGTCTGAAATGCTAAGAAAACATTGTGGCTATGTTGGCTATGCTGAGAATCAGTCAGCAGCTGCTTGGTGATCAATGGGAAAGAAAACAAATCGTGGCCAAAGGAATTTGGGTTTTGAACTTTCCCCACTCTGTTCATAACTCAGAGACGGTGCCAGGGAGGGAAACCAGCATCTGACAAATGACAGTTGATATAGATGGTTGTGTGTGTGTGTGTATATACATGCAATATATTACTGCGTTTGTATGTGTTGTCATTTTCATCATCAATCTATCTGTTGCATTGTTATTCTTCTGCAACCCTACTAGATATAGAACTGTGTGTCTATTTTTATACAGTGTGTGTGCGTATTTGTATCAGAGAGAGACAGAAAGGAGTTGTGAGGAGGGCCTCGTTTGCCCTTATCCATTTGAACCACATCCTGCCCCCAAATCACCCCCCCTCCATGCTCACATGAGTAATCATACAGTAGTACACCCCCTCTGCTATGTATACACACATTCATAGATCGGCTAGACGTGCTTGACTCATGACTCAACCCCAGACGCTCGCCAACGCCACTGTGTTGTTCTAGTGGTGCCACAGTACTCGGAGCGTCCTCGCTCTGTCCCCGCCGTGTCACGAACCCGCATAGAGGGTATATTGTTCGTCAGGCTTGGGAAAGACCAGAGTTCAAGGACATTAATAGCTATAATGTGTAATCCTTCTTCCTCCCTCCTGCTCCACATCCTACTCATTCAGCTTTTAGGAAATATGGGTTCTGGATATGGGGATGTTTTATCTGGGAAAGTACCATTGACAAAACTTGACTGTACTGTTGAAAAGCAACTCTAAATTATTAAAATGCTGGTTTGTATTTCTGCAACTTGGGTATCTGGAGTGCCTACCAACCCACAAACTGTGAAATCAGACAACCCAGTCATTTTTTTGTGGGCTGCCTGGATCAGAAAACATGTGATTCAACAAGCCATTTAAATTTGGCTCCTCTTCCTGTTTCACATGCAGGCTCATTAGAATATATCGCCCACAGCTTGAGAACTACCTTTCCAAAGTTGCACCATATTTTTATCGCAAGCCAATCTGGGCTTTTTCAGGAGGGGGTCTTAAAGAGACAGGAGCTAAAACTGAGCGTTTCAGACAGAAGGTGAATACAGGTATGTTCAGACAGACAGTATGAGAAATATAATGTGTTTTTTGAGCATTAAATCATGTAAACATGTTCTAGTAGAAACCCAAAATAATAGTATGAACCTGAAAATGAGCATGATATGTGCCCTTTAAATGTGAAATGAATAGGCCTAAAATAATAAAGATAAAACACTCCTTATGGTGAATTTTTACATATTGTTTTCACGTAAAATGTTTCTATATTAAATAAATAACATGTAAGTTAAGCTTAAATAAACATTTTGCATTTTACTACTTTGTATATTTCATATGAAATGTTCCTCACCTGGGTTTGCAACGCGTTCTCATCCCAGGTCGTCATATACTGACGCTTTGTCACGCCCCTCGGCATCACTCTTTTCGGTCGCTTCAAACACATCAACGCTTAAAGTTGTCAAGTAAACAAAACACTTGCTTAGGTTCAGGCAATAAAACCGCTATATTTAGGTTTAGGAAAAAACAGCATGGTTGGGCTACTACGTTTGTACAGTGAAAATGACACGTTGTGAACAGGGGACATGAACGAACAGCTGATTGTAACGTAACGCACGTCGGGAGACTAACAGCGGTTTCCTGGATGAAAGCCTTGTGTTTGTTGGACCCATCCACGTCCTCTCCCGCCCACCCAGTGTGTGTCTTTTCGCTCTTAAAGCTACGTCACCACTCTCCCGCTGCACTTTCCCTTAGTGTTCAATATTGGGTTTACATTGTAGTTAACGGAAAGCTTGGTGCGTCCCAAACCAACGCTCAAGGCGTGCATTGTACGTCAGTATCGAACACCGACGGCCATGACAAAGTGTCGGTATTTGTCGCCCTGGGAATGAGAATGGGATTGGATTTCTTGTTTGTCACTTTGGCAAACTTCTAACTTCCAAATTTGAAGTTTGTTTGCGACCTTTAAAGTCTCCTTCTCTGTGTGCCACAGAAGAAACAGATGATACTTGTTCATTTCCAAAAAAAGCTTTGCTGGTGTGGTATCAGTGTGTGTCATGTGAGTTAAATTAAGACAGAACAGAGATAGAGCTTTATATTCTAAGATACAGCACAGAGGAGCAAGACCTTTATTAACAGACATTCCCTTCTAAGTATATACTCCCACGTTGGTCTCAGTTCAACAGACAAGGTTTGTGTCTGATCATAAAACAAATGTTTAACTCCCCTCCCCTCTGCAGTGAGGTGGGTGTGCTACTATGTGCCAGCATCACATCTTACGTGCCACCGAGGAGCCTGAGATGATTAGCCTGAGCTCGTCTCCTGTGCGCTAATTGCCAAGCCCAGCATCACCTTCGCTATTGTCTAATTAGTCCTAACAAGATAATGATTAAAGTGACCGAACCAGGGCTTTGTTAAAAAAAAAAAAAAAAAAAGCATGTGCAAAGATAGTTCTTTGCCTTGTGGTTAAAATAGCAAAGAGGAAACTTTGTTAGTGTTGTCGCCGATACACAGATCTGTTTTTCTACAAAATGACCCACAATAAGAAGAATCACATTTATTGCTTTCTTGTAAAAATGTGTTTGTTTCCTCGAAGTCGTGAATAATGCACATGCAAACTGTAATATAAAGAAATGAGAATATCAATCAATCAGTACAACTTTATTTTTTTTAATTTATTATTAAATGTGACCGACAACCTACTAATAACACAGTAGAAATATATAAAACAAATATAAAACAATATAAATTTAGGGGAACTCAAATATATATATATATATATAAATAAAATAGATAAAGACAATACATATTTAGAGAGAAAAAACAATTAAAGAAGAAAATTCCATGATAGAAATTGAACACTTTATGTTTAAAGATGTCAAAATGTTCATTTTATTTTTAAATATAAGACATGGGAGCACACAGACAGAAATCCTCAGTTTCACAGACACCCGCTAACATGTGTACAAATACATGTATCTACATGCCTGTAAGCCCTGAACTGCCACAAATAAAGACACAGACCAGAGGCCACTGTTTCATTAGAGGTGTCACAAACATGAATTATAAATCAGCATCCTCCTTCACCTCAGTCTTCAGGCTTTTACTACCCCCTTCTTCTTTTATTTTTATGTAAAACACATTGTGAAAGGTCAGCGGAGAGAGGCAGCAGTGAAAAGGCGAGAGCATGAGAGAGTCGGGCCGTGGGTTTCTGTGCATGCATGTGTATATATATGTGTGCCTATGATTATGAGTGTAATTCCTTGGTGTGTGTGTGTGTGTGTTTTCAGTGGGGGTGAAGCTGTGTCTCCTGTGCACGCTGTGCTCATTGAGAAGTGGTGTCTTGTGCCTTGGGGGGGGGGGTGCCGGCGAGAGGGCAGGCGGGCGGCCAGGCGCCAAAGAAAGAGGTCACATCCATATTCATCGCATTGGACATGCACATGTAAACCACTTTTAATATGCCGTGACAGGGAAAGTTGTGTTGAGGCGGAAGGAGATAGAGAGAGAGGGTGAGGGAACGGCAGAGATGGTGACAAATATGGAAGGAGCAGTTGTGAGAAACGTCCACATGTGCATCTTCATCGGGCCCTGACTGACTTCCTGGTGAATGACCTGCAAAATACAGTCTTAAATTGTTCTTATTGTTGAAAGAAGAGAGAGCAGTACATCCCCAAACATCTTCATTTGATTAACAGAGGAGCCGCTTTAGCCAAATATCACATACCAACACTATATTTAGCTACTCTAAGCAAAGAAATACGTAAAATAACAGAAAAAGTACTGGTAGCTCATTACTCTGACTTTTTGTAGACATTTTGAATTAATTAATATTTTCTGTTATTTAATGGTGTATCTATAGTAAAAAAAATATTTTTTATTATTTACCACAAAGAATGGGGGATGGGGGCATAACCAAATAACGAGTGCTTATTTTCATTGACGTTACAAAAATAATTTTACGCAGAGCTGGTAACTAATATTAGTTCTTTTATCTCCCAAACCAAGTGCTGGCTAGTTATGATAATGGCGTTGTAAACATCAGCTCACTAACATTGCCTTAGCAAACACAAGCAGTATTAGCTGTATCCAGGAAATTCCCAATTGTAACCTTATGTTTCACATGACCAAACCAGATAATATAACATTTCAAACTATGGATACTGCTAATAAAATACTCATTTAGTTAATTTTTCCAAAAAATACATATCGCTGAAATGCAGACTTGCATAAAATGTTATGACGTGCCTGGAGGTGGCTGCCTCTAGTGACCGCCAGAAGCTATCGGATGAAAGACCAAGGTCCCATAATGCAATTTGAAATGTAAATAAACAGAAATACACCCATGATTCACATTCTATGGACAAGTCATACAAGTCTTAATACACAGATATTTCTTAGAGTGATAACTTCTCAAGCACCTATCTGGAGCACTGGAGTTTACCACTAATTCAGGATAAAGTTAAAGAACACGTGAATTCAACTCCTTTTTTATTATTAAAGAAAATATCCTTTATGTGATCTCCACCAAACATACAGCTATTGTAGAATGCTCTATAGATATCCAGCTAATTCAAGCGAGCATTCAACCTGCATAGAAAGACTGGAAAAGCAAAAAATAATGGGGCACTTTGAGGTCAGAGAGGGCATATCATCTTCACATCATAACGGGGGGCCCAGGTAGCTAGTTATGACAATGTGGCATTATATGGCATCGTTTGAAGTCAGCCAGCGACAGCCTCTCACTGTAACCGCCTGTCACGAGCCCTCGCTTTGAAGTCCGCAGTGATGAAATCAAACACAAAAAGAAAAGAAAAAGTCAAATTAAGAGGTCATGTCAAAGCAGCATCTGACAGACTTTGAGAAGGTGGTATGGTTTCTGTGTGTAGTGGTATTGAGTGGTGGGATGGCAGTTTAGATAGAAGTGGAAGAATAGGATCTTTTTGCAGGACACTTAACCCCCTGATACCCTTCTGGATGGCCCTTTTGACAATGGCACCACTTACCATCTCACTGTCATGGAGCGCTGTGTTCATTCCTTACCTGTACATTGGACCATCCCTGGGGTGGGGAAGAGGTCACGGTGGGGGTCGGACTCAAGGGATGGGATTTTCTAGTAACTCTACTCCTGACTTTTCAGACAACACCAGGCTCCCCTGGGCATCTCCACCCTCTATTGGCTTTAATTCCAACAAAGGTTTAGTGGCGACAGGAGCTTCCCTAAGCGGACAAATTATGCTATCGGTTTCCCCGCTCTTGTTGGGGGAATGAGAACGTCTGGCTTCCCCGAAACTGGAAGAGAAGTTCTCCATCTGGAAATGTGTTTGGAGTCAATCAAAGTTGACCTGAATTTGTGAGCACATTTGTTCTCTCGTGAGTATTTAAAGGAACTTTGATCCATTGTGTTTAATGGAAGGTAGTCAGTTTTAATCCAAGCACATAATACACCATTGTTTTGGGGGCGAATCTGGAGGACAGGTTTATCCTGTCCAGCAGAGCAGTGTGCAGTGAATCTTTCTGGGCTTTAACCTCCAGCTTGCCTCGAACAGTGGGGAATCCTCCTCAATCACTATAAGGAGGTCCTCTCAGCCCCACTCATATTTTAACCACCAGCCCCACGCCATGGGGCGCTGTGTAACGGCCCGTCAGTGGCTGTAACCTAAGCGCCAAAATTGCTTTTTGACGATGTACCTAGTGTTGTTTTAAGAGCCCCCGTCTGTCCTGCCCAGCCCCCACCCCCCACAAAATATGATTTAATCATTTTTCTCACTTACTCTTCCCAGCATGGGAGCAAAAAGAAAGAAAGAGAGGGAAAGTGAGAAGGACTGGGGGGGAGGCCGAGAAAAGCATTCCAAAGTGGTGAAGAAGGGGAGACATTACGGCAGTTATTTCCGCAGCGAAGAGGAGAAAAAGCTCTTTGCAGTTCTTAATAGGATCTGGTCACCGAAGCTGAAGCCAGGCTACTCCTCTTGAGAAGTCCTCCGGGTGAAAATCTGAGCAGGCTTTTAATCAAGAGGCAACGGACGTTGTACAAACAAGAGCCTGTACTGACGTCATCCTGAGAATCTGTCCCTTTAAACTCGACTCCTCTGCTCCGTTATTTACTTTCAGTGTTTTGTTTTTTCTTCAGTTTAAATCACAGATCATATCTCAGACAAAATATGGCCTACAAATCTTAATTTAACCATTTGTGCCGCTTAACCTCTTTTACTCGACAAACCCGGTACTGGGTTCGGCTGAGCTGTGTGTTAAAACACTGCCTTTAAAAACTTCATAAAATGCTGTGGTGGTCTTTTTTCTGAATTGTCTCTAAAAGACGAGGCCTTAACGCTACTAAAACAACACTCCAAGTGTATTTTGTCCAAACAATGTTTGTTTGGCAATGATTTCAATATTTTAGTTACAGAATCAACACACGAGAAATTATAATCTCATTTTATAATATGTTTGACCGTTTTTATATTGAATGTACATACTTGACTTTGGATTATTTTTTGTTATCTTATTTACATTGTTATTGATCTTATTTGTTATTATCTAAGTTTTACTTGATCATATTTCATTATTATAATAAATCTACTCCATTTGGAGTCAAAATTATACAATGTAGTTGTTTTTTATTGATGTTATACTGTGCACAATGGTAGAATGTGATGATGCACAGGGTAAATGTCATGGCCAAAGGCTCCATTGTGTGCACAAAGCCTCCTGTAGTGGATATCAGTAGTATTTTAGAGACAGATTCCCTTTCAAGAGGTAGAAAACACATTTGACACACTTTGGGTATCCAAGTGGCCAAATGGAGAATCCGCCTGGTCCTATCCTTTGTAGAATCTATGTGCTTTGTGTTATTTATATCTGTTATTTATATCTGCTTTGGCACAGTTGTAGTCAAGGAGTTGCTGAATGAATTCAGTTGCACTTCTGTGCATGGCATCATTGCTATAATGATGTTATCCACTGTCTAATCTAGAAAACATTTTAGGCGAGGATACAAATTTAAATTTTCCCTTTGGTTCATAACAATTTACTCAGGCATAGTAAACAGTCACACTGTTACTGACACTGGGGATGAATTCTCTGAGGTTTTACCTATTCATAGAGACCAACATCATGCATATAGACCTGGTAGTTGTGGAGCTATTCTTGATTTATTTTGGGTATGTCTGTCTAGGCGAACCACACCTTCCAACACCAGGGGCTTAAGAGGTTAGAGTATTTTTACCAAACTGGCACAAAAGAATAATAAACTTTCATTGTACTGTATCATAATAGAGCATGCTGAGGCATTACAGTTGCATCACAAATCTCCCAACCATCATGATGGCTGCTAGAATCCATAATAACCAGGCAAGAAAAAAACACCTCTCTATCTTAGCTTTCTTCCCTGTAGAGACGCCAAAGTAAGCCAGTGTTTCCATATACTGTCAAGTTATGTTTCAGCCTAATGTGTTAGCAAACAGTTTATTTTCACATTCACCAGATACAGGATTGTTTGCATAGGAGTTGTCTTTCCCACCATCTGAAATATAAATCCCATATTCATGCTTTTTGTTTCTGGTATGGTCAACCCTGTGGCCTAGAAATCACATTTATTTAACCAATTACATTTTGAGAGTAAACGTATAATTGCTGCCTGGATTATATTAACTGACAATGGGTTTTTTTCCAAAGCACAGGACTTTGAGACTGAGGATGAGGGTTTGTATCCTGAGTCATGCACTTTGGTAAAGGTCAGGGAAAGATTGTGGTTTTGGCTAAATGATAATAAAGTAAACACAGTCCGGTGTCTTGCTTCAAGTCACTTTTGACTTTTTCAATATTTAACCAAGACCACAATCTTACCCAAGTGCTGTGAGTGCCTTAACATAACCGTAAAACAGTTGAATCACACTTTAATAGCTACAAACAGATATTATAGAGGAAACAATCTCACTGAATGTTTACAGATACATTCAACATTTTGTAACCTGGCAGAAACATAACAACCAATAACAGCATTTTCTGCAAGTTTCTATCAAAAATATATTTACTGTTGCAAATTAGTAGTTCATAAAAGTAATTTCTGGATTTGGTTTTCCATCTCTTGGGGAAAATATCTGGCTTTTTATTGGTTTCCCTGATTTTATACTTCACGAGTCGCTTGTTTTCTTCAGTTCACTGCCAGCCTCATCCACTATAAACCGACCACAACCACATTAACTCTGTTCATGGTGGGAACTTGTTTTGTTTATGAGTAACATTTTATAACAAACAAAAGTATTTAAGAAAATGTTACGAGATGAGGTCGGCCAGAGAGATGAGAAGGAGCGGGATAGAATCAGGTCAAGTAACTTCAGTCTGCTTAAAAGGTTGGATCAGCAGCTGCCACCCCATGACAACACCCATCTCTAATCTCTGCCCATCTCTTCCCATCTTCCCACTCTCCTCCTTAGGAACATATTGTTCCCACACGCTGCCTGCATCAGCGGTTGACACCCACTTTAGAGCTCTGAAGCACTGTGTACATACGACCACAAGTGGTGTTACTGTTACCAGGGATCACCTTACCCACTGCCATCAGTCACGAGTCTGACAGACACCCAGTGTGGGCTAATGGTGCACTGTAAAAAAAAATCATAATTTTACAGAAAATAATATTTTTTACAGTAGTTTTCTTTTCTTTTTTTTAATTGTGTGTAAACTCTGTAAAATTATAAATATTATCTGTTAATTAACAACCCAACTGTTATTTGAAATATTATGCCAGTAATTAAAAAATATATTTATTTCTAATTTTTGTAAAGTAAAATACTATATTATTTATACAGTATTGTTTCTGCTTTTTTAGATTACATACAAATGTATGTAAAATGACAATAATTATCTGTCATTAAATATGTAACTCATTATATAAAGGTTTATGTCTATACTAACAATTAAATGCATTTCTTTGTAATTTTAAGGTGAGTCTTACTGGTTTTATATTTATGTGTAACTCTATAACTTAATTCTACAGAAAATAACACTGTTTTTTCAAATTATCTGTAAAATTACAGACATATTCCGTAAATTAACAACGCAACTGTTATCTTAAGGCAAATGCCAATCATGAAAATTACATTTATTTGTCATTTTTGTACTGTAGATATACTATATTATTTATAGTTCATTATATAAAGGTTTATGTCCATACTAACAATTTATTTTTATTTTTAAATTTAAGGTAAATCTTTATATTTATGTATACTTTTACATTCAAACTCTGCTATTCTGGATACAAATTATCAAACTTTTTTCATCACATCAAACATAATGCATCATCTTTTTTTAAGTACAAAGCTGCACTGGGATGCTGTGCTATATTCATCATCCTCACAATTGTGTGTTCTGTTTTGTATTTTTGTTGCATGTTGATAAGTTTCCAAGAAAGCAAACATGCGTGAAAGCAAATGTTTGTACCCACATTGTCTTTCTATCTTTACTGTACTTTGTCACAGCTTTAGTTAAAGATGTATTAATACGTTTATAACTGTTAGGGGGCAGAGAAACATCAAAACAAAGTGACAGATACACCACTATATCAATAGTTTATGAAGTTGTTTTGGATTGTGTGTGTTGGATCTTCTGCCATTTGTGTCTTTGTGCAATATGGGAGGATTCATCCGTCTGCAGTTTGTGGCCGTCAGTGTGACCGCTGTCATGGAGGCTGTCCTGGTCGACCTCAGCAATCAACTGGCTGACATGGGAAAGTCATCAGCTGATCAAGCTCACCCAGGCCCTTTCGGCTATAAAAGCTGGCACAGCTGACATCCACCCTGCTATACTTCCCTTTAGGTTTTCACCTTTCACACATCCATACACAGCATTCATTACTGATCTACACACTATTCATTTGAGTTAACTTCAGTTTTAATAAATTACTCTTGTTTTAAGTCTACATTTGCATTCCTTGAGCCACAACACAACACAAACTGTGAAAACTACCATTCTTTCTCCACAACATTAAGAAGCTTGTTTACTAGAAGTAAAACTCAAAGAACAGTGAGATGTTGTTTATCGTCTTACTTGCCATTATTATATTTAGTGTAAGAGCTACTCCTGCTTAGCGTGTTGCTACATAATATCCACTCTTCACTAGTGCTGCAGTGTTTTCATGCTATTTGTTATTTGTGTACTGTCATGCTGTCTGCTGATTGTTGTCATGCTTGATTCTGTATGTTATAAGAACTGTCTCTATGATCTCGATGTAATGCAGGCTCTGTTCGTATCTGCATATTTTATTTTTCATCGCTTTTATCGTTGATCTTCTTTTCAATGCTCTTATTCTTAAGGTCTGTGTTTTAATAGTGATGTTACGTGCTGTGCCGAGGCTTCGGAGCATGTGCCTGTGACATAATTGAAGACGCCCCGAAGCCAAAAACACAGTTGAGAAATTAGTGTTGGATAAAAACGAATAAAGTCTCCCCTCTATCATTTCCTAGTTACACAAGCACATTCACTGCCCTCTGCCTGGTTAAACCACTGCCTAACATCTGTAATATACAGTATCTGCCTGTTTTGCACTATTTGACCAACAGGTAGTTTTGTGTGCAGATGAAGCTCAGATGAAGCCTCGTGAAATTAACCTTTTGCGAACAAATTTGCTGGAGAGCTTCAGTGCTTCACGAAGCTTCCCCTTACAAAAAAGAAGTATACTTCAAGTATAATCCCAAGTATACTTTATGTAATAAGTATACTAATATCAATGTTCTAGTAGTACACTTGCAAGTGTACTAGTTGAACACTTCTTGGGACTGTTATTGGCCCACTTCTTAGTTTATAAAAGCATACTTCTAAGCATACTATAAATGTAAGAGTATTAAACTTTGAGTACACAACTAGTTTACATCCAAGTTGTATTTTGTACTGCAACTATAAAATTAACTATACTACAAGTGAAGTTCTAGGTATACTTTTAGTTTACTGGTTATATACTTTTAGCCAACTACTAGTTTAATAGTTTTTACTGCAAGTATACTTTTAAGTGTTCTTTAAGTGAACTTAATAATAATCTCATACTTTTCCGTAAACTTTTCAGTAGGCTATAAGCCAAGTACACTTGACCTATACTTACCAAGTACACTTGGGCTTTTCTGTATACTTGTCGGTATAAGCCAAGTATACTTAAGTATAATTGTTAAGTGTATCTATGTTAAGTACATAAAAAGTAAACTGAAAGCATACTCTCTTATTTTAAGTTTAAAGAAGTTTTTGTAAGGGTCATCTCACCATCACCACTTTCTGGCTAACTCTGGCATATTTTCAGAAATGTTATCAATATACACTGTCCCTGTCAAATGAAGTAATAAACTAAACTAAAAAAAAAAGTTTGTGACAAATGATCAGCTGAGGATCTTGTCTGTTTGTACTTCCTGGTTGCACCATGTTTGAGGAGGGAGGGGGGTTGGGATATGTGTGTGTTTTTTATTAAATGTGTTTTGTTGGTGTTTACATGGATACTTGGTTCTATTATTAGATGTGCATTTGTGATGGACGTTGTATTTTTAAATATCTATATCTAAATAATTATTTGGATAAGGTTTTTTCTGTAGATATGTATATTGTGAGCTCCCCCGCTGGTGGTTTAGTCCAATTTAAATTCTTTAGCTAGGAGCCTATATAATGGTGTGTTGTGTGAGCCTGTCTTTGTTGCTGCTCTTCTGTTCTGTTCTGTTGTTAACCACAGTCATACAAAAAAAGGCCCTGAGAAGGCCATGTGTTAGCAAACATTTCCCTATCGACACATCAAGCAGACATGGATTAACATTAGCATTTATTTGGAGTCGTGTTTCTGCCCACCAGACCACTGTAAGTCCAACACTTCTTCACCTTGTAGCCCTCTTTCTGTCTCCACCAACTCCTGGCAAACATATGTGAATCTTTAGTTGCTAACTGTTTGACTGTGTTCACTGCAGCTAGCTGCTAACTGTGTCTGTCTGCCATTGTTGCTGAATAGTGTGCACATTATGTTTATCTGAATTTCTTTGCTGGAAATGGCTTCATTGATGAAACTCAACTACAAAGTGAATCTGCAGACTGTAAAACTAAAATAATGAGTTTAAAGAGGTTAAGAAGCCAGTACAGCTGCAGAGTCGGGTGGTAATCCGGCACCGTGAGCCTGCAGCCAAAAGTATTGATTAATGCAGGTTTAAGTTTCCCTTTCAAAAAAGTAGTATCTTTCAAGTTTATTTTATGAAGTACACTTAAATAAAGTTCAAGTAAACTAATATCAATGTGCTAGTATACTTATCAGCATACTGCTTTAATACTTCTTGGAACTAACTTGGCCCACTTTTTAGTAAGTGTAAGAATAGTAAACTTTGAGTAGGCCTACACAACTAGTTTACATTTAAGTCTTATTATGTACTGCAACTAAACTATAAGTATACAGATTCCTACTGTTATACTTGTAAGTGTACTACTTCAATACTTCTTGGGACTAATTTAGTTTATTAAAGTATACTTTAAGTGTAAGTATTGTACTGATAGTTTACTAGTTTTATACTGGTAGCCCACTTTTTAGTTTAAACTACTAGTTTAATAGTTTTTATACTGCAAGTATACTTGTATATATTTGTAGCCCACTTTATAGTTTATGAAAGTACACTTTAAAGTATATTCAGATAACTACTAGTTAAATAGTTTTTCTACTACAATTAACTAACTTATAATTTTCTTAAGTACATCTTGATCAAAAGTACAAGTATAAGCCAAGTCTACTTCGACTTTTCTGTATACTTGTCAGTATAAGCCAAGTGTACTTAAGTATGCTTTTGTTAAGTATATCTCTGATAAGTACATAAAAAGTAAACTGAAAGTATACTCTCTTATTTTAGGTTTAAAAGAAGTATACTAATAGCACACTTGAATAAATGTCCTTATGGCGCCTCACCCTCAGATTAATAACGTGTAGCATTGGTTGAGCTCTCCTGTCTGTAACGATGATAAATGAACAACAGTTAAAGGTCAACACATAATAACTGCACTGTCTTTACGTTAGGTTTGGCTGACATTATCAAGATGAGATAAATTTATTTTTCATCGATCTCAGACAGTAGGTCACAGACTGATAGTTTGCCTCAGCTGGCTCTGTTCTGTTCTGTCTGAGGTGAACCGCGGTCGTTTAGTCGTTCACGTCAGCGGTTGTTCAGCGACTGAGACTTGATATTGCCAATGCTTGCTTCTTGGAAACCTCATTTGGATGGAAACCTACCACTCTCACTCTCTCCACACTGGACAGACAGACATGTATCCTCAGCACTTTTCTGGGTCATCACAAGGAAAGAAAAACAAGATCATTAATGCCAGTATCCTTTCAGCACACCTTTTGCCCCTTCACACTGCGTGGCTCCGTCTTTCACCCCTCTAGTGCCTACCCAACCCGCGATAATAATGACGAACATCATTTATGCAAATGTAATTAGGCCGAGAAACATGATAGTGGAGCGCAGGGCGCCAATGGAAATTTATCACTGAACACTCCGGCTCTAAACATTCAATTAAAATATTGAATTTCACTGGATTTAATTTAAACGTAATAAATTAAGCAGTGGTAGAAGGGTTTGCAGTGGAGCAAGCTGACATTTGGCTGTCTGTATCACACTTGGAGATGGTCATTGATTCCACTACCAGCCTCCAAGATGCAGACTTGTAGAAAAGAGAAGCAGGAAGGTGATGTCTGGTGCTTATATCTGTATCTGGGTCAGCGTTTAGTCTAAAGCATGCTCGGAGAGGTGAGGTTGAGCTACCCTGCCGGGGCAGACGAGTGCACCAACTAAAAGAATTCAATAAATGAGCAATTAGATGTTTAGTGTGTGTGTCACATGGTCTAACTGCTGTTGAGGTTTTTCCAAGACACCAACTTGTAAACAGGACATGAGGTGTAGCGCAGGTGAGGACACAGAAACTATCAATGGAGGAGTTTGGATTTCAGGAAGGCATCCATCATGAGAGTTGGATGAGAACAAGTCACATATAGAGGGTTTTTTTTTTAACAAACATGTCTCAGAGGCAGAAATAAATTTAATTGTTTAATTTAATTTAATTTAATTTAATTCAATAGTTATTGAGGGAACTAAATGTTTAACCCAATCTCATGGAAAGGCGTATAACTAGCATGATATTACAAGGACATTCATGTCATGAGAACGCATTTTAGATTTAGATGGTCACTATATCCTGACGGTAGTGCATGAGACAGATTATCAGAGAAAAAATCATCAAGATTTCACAGACCGGAGGAAAACAAGCAATCAGAGCTGATCTGAAGTCTGCCGTCCAGCTGCCGTCTATGAGAGCCGGCTGTCAATCTCTCGCGAACTCCGACCAAACGGTCAAACTAGGCAGCGCTGATCGAATATGATGTTACAGTAATGTCTATATCTCACCTCAAATGTTTTCAGAAACATCTTGTAGTGCACGGTTTAGCTGTGAAATGAGGAAGTGTGTGACCTGGCAGCCATGTTGAGAACAGTTAAAGAAATACCAAGCACCGCCCACCAGCCGGAGCACAGCCAATAGGAACGCTCTCTCTCTGAAATGACCTGTGATTGGTCAAAGTTTCCCATCGCAGTCTAGATTTTTTTAAAGCCTGAAAACAGAGCCATGAGGAGGTGCAGAAGTCTCGTTTTCTCTCAGAACACTTGAATTACAATATGCTGAAAGGTTATTATATAATTTTTGCCCAAAGATATCAGAAACGTTCTGCCTACCGAAGCTTTAAAAGAGTCTAAAACGCTTCGTAGAGCTGAGGGGAACTGCGGGGTCGGGTGATAACACCTTTCACATCATACTTCTTTATGTAGATGTGAAGGGCTCATTCTAAGCTGACGAAAATGCAACAATTCTTAGTTTCAGGTGATTATACACTAATGTAAACATTATAAATATTATATTCCATTTCCTGCTAATAGATCACCCAAAATACTACACACTGTTCTTTTAAACCAGCATTGGTGAGATGCTGTTTGAACTCACAAACAGCATGTGTTTGTCTTCATCTAATTGGCTTTTCTTTTCTTTTTTTACTAGAGCTGGGAGATGTGAGACGTGTTGCTTGTGGATGTGTTTCCAAGGTGATAAACTTTTCACTCTCACTTTGTGTAAGCACATTGAGACAGAGTAATTTACACTCGACCTAAATGAGAGAGATTTGAAAAAAAATAACCACTTTGCTACTGCAGCCTATCTGCTGATTGAACAGCTTCTTACCTGCATAAAAAACAAAAGTTTGATGTATATAATTTACATTCATAGGCAGACAATGTCAGGTGAGGTGAAGTGTGTAACCAGCTGGATGCCCTCACCTCTCTGTCTCTGCTTATTGTAGCGTGAGTGCTTCTTGAGAGCGGATCCTCGCTCAAGACTAAAGCTGCAATTTCAGCCTCCGCTCGTACAAACAAACTTACAAGCTGTGTGAATACAGATCCAAAAAAAAAAATGTGCTGCACTCTTGAGAGCCGTCAGAGTTTGCATCTTGTAATGTCTTCTGCTCCGTTCGTGTTTACATACGGAGGACATGGCCGCCTGCCTGCCTCGGCTTCATGGTAATAAGCTGCCATTGTCCCACTTCTCTTAATATCACATTAGAATTTCATCTCAAGGGGGGAATTCACTGCGAGTGTGAGAACTTTCTATGTTTAATGAATTAGACTGGGGAAAGAGGCTCTTAATAGTTGCACTAATGCTCCTTTTTGTCCCCCCGTCCCTCTCCTCTCTCCCTAATATCAAACATGACCTGATTCTTCCTCCATTTCCATAACGCCCCTCTGGATCTTGGTGGTATTTTGTCTCATTTTGTGCTGCATTTGAAAGCAGAAATCAAATGAGGTCTGTCTGTGAATGATTGCTACAGAAAACGAGGGATAAAATGCAGAGATGTCCTTCGAAGATGGTTTTAACACAGACTTAAAGCTTCAGTAGGCAACAATTTTTCAGCATCAGTGGGCAAAAATCCCATAATAACCTTTCAGCATATTGTAATATTATAATATAATATTGTAACTGAGAGAAAACTAGACTCCTGCACCTCCTCATGGCTCTGTTTTCAGGCTTTAAAAATTCAAGCCGGTGATAGAAGACTTTGGCCAATCACAGGTCATTTCAGAGAGAGAGAGCAATCCTATTGGCTGTGCACCAGCTGGTGGGCGGTTCTTGGTATTTCCTCAACTTGATCTCAACATGGCTGCCGGGTCACAAACGTCCTCATTTTACAGCTAAACGGTACACTACAAGATGTTTCTGAAAACATTTGAGGCGAGAAATAGTCATTACAGTAACAGAATATTGATTCATATTTGATCAGCGCTGCCTAGTTTGACCGTTTGATCGGAGTTCGCGAGTGATTGACAGCTGCTCAGAGATGGTAGCTGGAAGGCAGACTCCAGATCAGCTCTGATTGGTTGTTTTCCTCCGGTATGTGAAATCTTGCAGATGCCGTTAGGAGCACCGAAGGACACCGAGACACATGATATTTTTTATGCAATACTCATGCAATATCGTCAGGATATAGTGACCGTTTTATAAAAATAACTTTTTTTAATCAGCTCCATTTCTGCAGCTTTAATAAGCCTTCCAAGGCATTAGTAATGTAAATACATTTGAGATGTTGTCCACAGCTAAGACGTGTTCATTTCCATCCATTTTGTCGTGCTTGGCAAACCCAGTCTAAATGTTGTTTTTTCTTCTACCGTGATGTTTAAAATTATGATAATAATACTTCTGCCAGCTTTTATACTGTGTGTCTGAATAAACTACATGGCCAAATATATCTGGACACTTGATTTTGGAACGTGGTCGCAGGGATTTGCTCCTATTTTTAGCCACAAGAGCGTTAGTGAGGTTGGCCACGGTTGGGTGATGAGGCCTGGCTCACAGTCGGCGTTCCAGTTCATGCCAACATTGTCGTGTGGCGTTGAGGTCAAGACTGGCTTTGTGTATAGTGGCATAAAAATGTTGAAACCGGAAAAGGCTTTCCCCAAGCTGTTGTCACAAAGTTGGATGCAGACCATTAAAGGGGACATGTCATGCTCATTTTCAGGTTCATACTTGTATTTTGAGTTTCTACTTAGGGCTGTCAAAGTTAATGCTACAATAACACGTTGACGCAAAATCGTTTTAACGCCACTAATTTCTTTAATGCCATCAATCTTTCGGAGGTTGTAGCGGGCTCAGTTGTAAAGCTAGAGTGAAGATACTGGCATCATAAGAAACTAAAAAAAACTAAAGAATTCATTGGTACCAACCATGTCATACCAGCTTGTTGCGAAGGAGGTTAAATAACGCTCCAAACTTAGCTTAAATTTTGACGAGGAAAAACTGTCATGGCCATTTTCAAAGGGGCCCCTTGACCTCTGACCTCAAGATATGTGAATGAAAATGGGTTCTATTGGTACCCGCGAGTCTCCCCTTTACAGACATGCCCACTTTATGATAATCACATGCAGTTTAGAGCAAGTCATAGTCAAGTCAGCACACTGACACACTGACAGCTGTTGTTTCCTGTTGGGCTGCAGTTTGCCATGATATGATTTGAGCATATTTGTTATGCTAAATGCAGTACCTGTGAGGGTTTCTGGACAATATTTGTCATTGTTTTGTGTTTTAATTGATTTACAATAATAAATATATACATACATTTGCATAAAGCAGCAGATTTGCCCACTACCATGTTGATAAGAGTATTAAATACTTGACAAATCTCCCTTTAAGGTACATTTTGGACAGATACAAAATTTGCGATTAATTTGCGATTAATCATGATTAAATATTTTAATTGATTGACAGCCCTATTTCTACTAGAACATGTTTATATGCTTTAATTTCCAGAAAAACATATTTTTTTCTCATACCGTCTGTCTGAATATAGGCTACCTGTATTCACCCTCTGTCGGAAACATTAACTTTTACTTTCACTTTACAATCAGCTGTTTGTGTCCAGTCCTGTTTGAATTCACAGTGTCAACCACGTGTTTACTGTGACCAAAAAGTGACGCCAATGGGTCCTGACAAAGTGTCATTATGTGTTTAAGATTACTATTTATTGGAAGTAAGGGGCCTAGCCAACCACAAAAAAGTAAAAATATGTGAACAGGGTTCCACATACTTTTGGCCATATAGTGTAAGCAAAGTATATCAGCAAACTCTCTAACAGAATGAATAGATTCATGAAATACTGTCTTGCTAGCGAGCTCTAACAAAGATTGGACATATTGTTAGCAGTGTATCTGCTGTGTGTACCATGAGCACTTGAACCAGGGAGTTTTCCATTATTAACTGTAATCTGGACCTCGCTGTGTCGTAGATCCACCATCCGACACCAAACACCGGCCCTACAGCCACCGATAGCCCGGCATGATTTATTTATCTCTAATTAGCTGCTTTTCATTCAAAATCAAGAGACTGGAATAGACATAACTCATCCCTGCATCTAGGCCAGTGTTTAGTCTGGGATGCCGAGGTCGATCCTCCCCTCTGTATCTGATAGGACCACAATCCATTATTCACTAAAGATCAAGTTTTAAAGCAGGGCTGTTGTGCCGTTTTAGTGAGCCGGGGAAGACAACGATTTCCCCATCAGAGATTTATTGATGCTTTCTCTTTCAACCCTGACAAATGGTTTTAACGGGTTTGATCTGTATATCTCAGAATCAACTTTTTTCTCAGTTTGCCTCAACTAAGATGGTAATCACAGGTGGTTCCTTGGATGGAGCATGGTATTCTTTACAATGAGCTTCATCCTTTCCAACCAGGACACAGGTTTGATTATTAGAATATAGTATTTCAGTTTAGTCTTGGTCTATGCTTTTCAAATTCCCATAGTGGGATGTAAAATGTTAGGTGATAAAGAAGCCATATTAATTTCTTCTTCTAGTTTATACTCAGCACGCTCACGCAGGCCTGGCTGTCAGCCCTCCAACTTAAGAATGTCCTGTTGTCCCGGGGACAATAAAAATAGCACCTGGGACACAAAGATACAGTGTCTAGGACAATTCTAGGACAGTAGAGGTATAATAAAACTATATTTATTATGTAGATTGAAAAAATAACTTCAATTTGGGACGTTGGTTGTTAAGTCTGGGACGGTTGAAAGTAGAATTCAGGATAGTTGCGGCACACTGAGGAAAAGTTCATTTCGAGCCTCGGCTGCTCTTCCAACCCGCTGAAATCTGGCAACAGTGGTTATATCTGACAAGCTCTCCTCATGTGACATCAAACTTGTTACATTCATTAGAATTGTCTCACAATATGTATGAAATAACATTTTGCTCTCTCGTCACCTTTTTAAGGACCAATACCATTATTTATTTACAGTATGTACCACTCTCTTTCTCTTGTTTCTTGCTGTAATGCATACCTGTACTACATTTTTCCTTACATATACAACAAAAATAGTTGTTCATCATTCTTTTTGCTTTTTTTTTTTGGAGTTTATATTTGCTCTTGACGTTGTTTATGTGTGACGCTGAACACTTACTCACCCTTTTTTTCCCCTCTTATCACCTTGATAGATAATTGATCACCAAAAAGTAAAAAAACTAAGGAAGCACAAATACACTCAAATTATATGATAGGAGGATTTTACACAAAAAAAATAAATAAATAGATAAAACATAATATGCCAGCTGGAGAAATGATAACTTGGATGTTGCATGAATCACTTTATTTCATTCTGTATACCTAAATATTAAACCATGTGTAATGGCATATCCTGCTAGAGAAATTAAGTCTTTTAATTGCCAAAATCTTGCAGCGTCTAATACCCCTGCAGCTGTTTTCCAGGACCAGACGTTATGACTCACTATATAAATATTTTATCTGCACCATTAATATAGCTCCAGTCTATGATGTTAGCTTTGGTCAAGTGCTTATTTTGGATCATTCGGAGAGCTACGGCACAGAGACTGAATTAGTTTTGGCTCATCTATCTTTTTCTCGTTTCACCTCTCAGTCTCTGTTACTTTTCCTCGGCTGTATGAAGCTGTTGATGCAACCGATTTGTGTTGGCAACACAGAAAGGAAACACGAATAGCACAACGAGCAACAGTGTGAAACAGATTATTTTTCAGAATCTATTAAGATGTGTCCTCGGTGCGAAACGTTGCTATGCCATAATTCTGGGCAGCTTCTTATACTGTCTTTGCTGTTAAAGTCTCGTTCAGTTGCGCAAATCTTAGACGAACATCAATCTTGATGAATGATCTGTTTACTTTGGATGATCGAGACTTGCAGAGGTTTGATTGATGATTCTTAATTCATCTTTTTTTTTGTCATTTTTCGATTCAGCGTCTCTCTCCATTACTTACACTTTCCTTGAGGCTTTAAAGAATTCCTTTTTGTGGCTCTTGTTACTGCACATTCCTCTACTTAAACCTTAGACATGCACTAATTAACCAGGTCTCTCATAATAGATGTCCTAATGTTTTATTTACTTGGCGAGACTTTAATCAGCACCTTGATTCCCTCTGTTGTTACACACCTTACCTTGAAACATAGCCCGTGTATATCCTCTTATCTGACGCTGCCCACTGTGCTCGCCAGCCGGCTGCCAACGGGAGAGCTGGAGGTGGCAGACGGAGTCGGAGATGTGCAAGTGTGTAGATGGAAGCGTTTTGGACGGCGCCGTTGTGCAATTTATACATGCAAGTCTTTGTGTGTTTGCATCTGCGAGCGTTAATGTGTGTGACAGGTGCCGACTCATATGTCAGGGGCGAGGTCACACCCTCCCTCCTCGCCGTAGGTGTCTGCAGAGGTTCGTATCAACTCAGCAAATAGGGTGAACACCTTTTACCCCCCGACACGCACCCAATAGGCGTGCACACACCCAGCCCCCTAGATATCATTAGCCTTTACGCTAACAGCAGGCCCCGAGGTAACTTGGGAAAACGGGGAGGGTCATGAGCAGCTCTTGAGCGCGTGTTTTTAGCAATGCATGCAAATGACTGCGCTGTGCATTTCCTGCTGGAATAGCATCAATGTCACAGAGGTTTCAGAGAGGACTCTTATTGGCAAAGATGTTTACAGAGGCGATGTGTGTCAGCAGCTTAGAATTAAATGTGTCGCCACTTTAATTAATCCACATTCATAACATCTAAAGGTGCAATCACACCTTTAGTGTTTTTTGGATATGAGCTAGTAGCAAAGTTTTAATTTACCTCACTAGGAGAACAAATAGTGATATGAACTCAGAAGTAGGCTACCTTTATTTAAAACATTTTGATGTAAAGAAGGAGGAAAACTGGAGTGTACTTTTGATTTACAGTAATTAAAAGTAATTTATTATTTCACACTCAGAAAACATGAAGAAATGTGAGGAGCTGATGTCGGTCAGATGGTTAAACCCACATCTATACAGCCATAAAGCCTCAAGCAGACCTCATCACAGTTCACTTGGAAGAGAACAACCGTACATCATGATGTATCGGAGTTACTTGGCTCGAATCATACTATTCACTTCTGCTCCTCTATGGATGCTTAAAATCAACATCTGAATGTCTGGTTCTCGTATTTGACCCTGTTTCTTTTCTAATGTCCCAAAAAGGTGCTACAATAGGTATTTGTTTTACTCATCTGTACTCATCCTGCCGTAACACCTTCTCTCTTTTCTTAATATAAACTCAGCCGCAGCTTCACTGAGCAGTGATATGGGAGAAACCCAAACAAAACACCAGCTTTGGCAGTGACGTTTAAAGCCGAGTACGACATATGATTTACAGTAAAAGTTGTCATTTACATTATAAACAGTCAGAGAGAGAGAGAGAGAGAGGCCTTTTTGAATGAGTTCCCATTGAACTCCATGCACATGGCTGCTGCATCATTCATGACCTAATATGGACATAAGGGGCAGGCATTCAACCTGTCACGTCCAAATATCCTGATTTAGGTCTCGCACAGTTTAAGCTTTTATACACACACACACCACTGATACCCTGTGACTGAGTAGCCCTGCTGCCATGACAGAAACACGTTGTCTGAAGACAGAGCAATAAAGATTTGACCCGTGTAACCTGCTCAATATTAGAGCGAGCCTATACGTTTATTATATTCTCAGAACGTACAGATGCTTTAAGTAAGATGTTACTGTCACAAACTGCAAAAACACTAATTCTTAACTAGTATATTTGTCTAATTACTAGTCAAAATATCTCATAACACTTAATATAAGACGCAAACACCTAGCATGTCAGTGAGATATAGGGTCTTTTTTTTAGACAATGCGTCTTGAATAGCTCTATTTAAAGGGCCAGCGTGTAACATTGGGATCTATTAGCATAAATGGAATAAAATATTATGTTTTCATTAGTGTATTATCACCTGAAATTAAGAATTGTTGTTTTCTTTAGCTTAGAATGAGCCCTTTGTATCTAGGGAGCGGGTCCTCTTCACGCAGTCCACCATGTTGCTCCGCCATGTTTCTAATGTAGCCCAGAACGGACAAACCAAACACTGGCTCTAGTGAGAGCTTTTCACGTGTTTATGTTACCTGAAGGCCACCGTAGTTCTCCGACACAATTGTGAATTAGAGTTATTATGGATGGCCTCTGAGCGAGGCGTATGGCGTTACCAAGTTTTTTCACTCGCCGGCTCACATTACCGCAGTCTTGGAAAGGGATGAGAGAGCGGAGGGGTACTCAGCCAAATCCTACACACTGTACCTTTAAGAGAAAAAATAGTACCTTTAAGCATTACAGGCTTATTATGACACACAACACACTAGTTAAATATAGCTCAAAATGAGTTTTCCCAGCTAATTTCAACATCTCGTTTTATCTTTTCAAGAAATTTTACCAATTCTCATTTGTGCCATTGGCAGATTTTTCTTACTTTACAAGCAAAAACACCTTGTATTCATTGTTTTCTTTTTTGCTTATTTTTGAAGTGGCCTTTTTCCAACTGTTTTGCTTCTCAAAGTCTGAGCAGGATGGTGCTACAAAGAAACTGAAAAATCCCAAATACTCGAAAAAATATCCTTGCACACCACAAGTTCAGAGTCTGTAAATTTAAAAGCTACCAGAGATCCTGTTTCTTCTCAACTCTCAGGCTCACAATGTAATTTATCACTTCTTAATGTACATTTTGATCGGATTTGATTGGCTGTATTTGATGGCATGTGATGTGGAAATGCTGCGAGTTCTGTTACAATTTCCCCATTAATGACATAGTACCTCTTCAAGTAGATTATTCTATTTCACTTATGTTGTTTACTTGTGTCAGCTCAAACTGGGTGACTAAGTACGGAGGTGATTACACTGGACGCCTTATTGGCAGTCAGAGTTTGCTTTCTTTTTTTAGTGGATTTGAACCATTTTGCAAACTGTTTATATTTCTGTTGTGTCTTGCTTTGCCTGGACGTCACTAAAAGCCCCGTGGCTGCTAGAACTTGTGAACAACATTCAGTCAGAGTGCAGGAAGACACTAGTTGTTGCTATTATAGATATTATGTCCCGGTATGGAAATTTAAGTGTTAGTGATGTAGCCAACTTTCCAGCTTTACCATCTCAAAATGACTGAGATATAGACAGAGAATGGGCAACAGAAAATGAAACTCAACTTTGTTTGTAAATTGTCTCAATTTGTTCTATACTGTATACTAAAATAGAAACCTGGAAAAAAAAAGCATATAACTTGGAAACAGGCGTCTCGCCACTCTGGTGTTGCCTGTCTCACTTTCCACCTCTGCACGTCTCTTTGCCAACATTCAAACGCCACATTCACACAACAGCTTGTTGTGTTGTGGCGTGTGGAAATTACATCTCAACCCGAGCCATCGCTTTTTAACCTGTTATCGGTTTAATTCGTCTAATTTTCACAGTTCTGGAGATGTGTTGGAAATGAAAAAAAAGGAAATGCGCAAATAACTTCCTTATTTAATTCCTGAGTTTAGTATGTGGTACTTCTTAGTTCCCATACTTTCTGTTGGGAAAAAGGCCCATACTGTATGTGTTTGCCCGTCCGCGTAGCGTATCAGTCAGAAAAGTGACTTTTAGTTTGACAAGTCAGTTTGACGGAAGGCCGGCTCTGATTACCAGCATGTGTTTGATATTATTTTCTGTAAATGTCACATCTGCAGGTGTATATTTAAAGCTACAATGAGGAACTTTTAACTGGTTGTGAAACAGTCTCAACGTAATGTTGATGCCTCTATATGACCTACATAAGTAAACAAGACCATCAGAGAGAAGATTGGCTATTTCTATACAGTTATTCTTAATGCTCGTCATCGGTGCCGACGGGTCGGATTTCGCGCAAAATCAGATGAAATCATGCAGGTTCACCTGAAACTCCTTCAGCTCAGCTCAGAAACTCCAGCGGGGCCTCATGCAGCATTCAGCCCACCACGGAGAGACACAGATCTGGCTTCGCTGCCTCCTTCGACCTGCAGCTCCGGCGGGAGATGGAGAAGTCCTTCACTGCCGGAGGCCCAGGCTGTATTGCTGGGCCCGCTGGAGGGAAGGGAGGCATGGGAGATCCAGAACCAGGACTGAGCGGGGCAGACTGTCAGACCCTGCTGCAGTAAAATGAGAGGTTTTCTAAAGGGACTCTGGTGCTCGGAAACACCACCGCTTTTGTCCACAGGGCCCGCCAAAATAGACACAAAATGAATGTTCCTTGTAGTAGCTTTAACTTTACATTGAAATGTTTACATTGATCTGATGCAACTAGACTGTGTGTGTGGGTCTTCTTTATTTCAGATATTCATATCTGGTTGAAATGATACGTAATACACATTTGTCAAATAAAACAGGTGGCTACGATGGTTTTCAATATGCTCTGCAGCTGCTAAGATCTTTTTTATTTTAATTCCCTCTCTAACACCGGGGTCTCCTCTGGCTGCGGTGTCACTGTTCGACCCTACAGTATTTATTTACACTGTCTTTCTCTCACACATTCCTTCCCAGTGAGCCAGGCTTTGGGCTGCCAGCGGAGGACGTGAAGTCAGGCCAGGGAGCCAAGGCCACTGTCAGCTCTCAGTGGTTAGAATAACCTAGAAAAAACCTCCTGGGAACCTGGGCTTGGATCAGACCAGTGCTGGCAGGGAGACCAGGCGAGAGGTAGGAGATGGAGGAGTTTTTTTTTTTTTCAAAGAAGTAGTTGAACCTACGTTGATGATGAACAGAATTGTTTTACAGTTTCTGGCCATGTTAAATTAACATGTACATTTTTGCATTCTTGCAACATTTAGTAGTACTTTTACTTCATAAAATTAGATTTTATAAGGTAGAATTTTGTAGGTTTGTAGCATTTGAATATAAATCAGATAAGAATCTTGTGGCATTTCACATTACGTTACATTATTCAACCGTCCGTCAGTCCACGACTGTTGCTGAGGAAGTCAAATTCAGCTGTTGGATTTGCATTATTTCATTCGTATTTCACATCCGTAAAAAAATTCCTGAATCCGGATCATGATTCGGATCGCCACCAAAATGTAATGGATTGTTCATTGTGTCACACCCCACCCCTCCAAAAAATGTCATTCAAATCCATCCCAAACTTTTGGAGTAATCCTGCTAACCAACAACCAACAAACAAACCAACAAACCAATGCCGGTTAAAACATAACCTCCTTCCTAGGCCTTCAGCCTTGGCGGAGCAAAATAGCCGCCACCGTGTTATCTGCTGCCTGCACAACTACAGTATAAAGCCTCACTATACTGACGTGACTCCAGCAATAAAATGTCACACATTATATCAACTCTCTCTCTTCTCAGTCGCTATTCTCAGGCTCGCTCGTCCCCCCTCCTCGCCGCCCCTGAGACGCCGTGTGCCTTTGACACGTGTGCAGGAAGGACACACTATCAGTTTTTCTAATTACTTATTGCTCATGATCAATTAGCAACATTTTAAGGCACTACCGTAACCTTGTATAAATACACTGGTGGAGTTCAATGGCCATCATGGTTGACAATTAAATTGGTCTGTCACTGCTGGGCCCTTCATTAATCTCAACTTGTCATTCTTGTTTATGCTGGTTATAATGGCTGAGTGGGTGTGTGAGTGTGTGTGCGGAGGGGAGGTCAGATCAGATCTGTGATGTGAGGGAAGTTGTGTGTATATACGTGTCACATGCACGTGTGTGTTTATTTGCATGAATCTATATTGTGTACATGTGCAGGAAGTGTATATTTTCTGTGTGTGTGCGCGAGGACGTGCGGTATGTGGAAATCTTTTTTAATCGTAACTGTCATGTTGAAGCCAGTTGGCACCCCCGAAGCGATTACCTCATGTGTCCTTGAGTATTTTCTAAATTGCTCGGAGATGTTTAGAGCCCCTCCAAACGGCTTTCATAATTGTGCGGTAACGCGGCCATTTACGCCATGTGAGAAAATTCCTACTCACTTAAACTCGCTTTTACGTCGATTGAGTTCGACAGAAAAGCTATTGTATGTTGCGTTTAGTTTCAAATCCGTAATCCTCTCGCCGTTTCCCCCCTCGGATTTCCCTGAGTGTATAATTCCCTCAGTATACGAATTTAAGAGTTTAGTTGGGGCATAACTATTTAATTTAGTTTTGATTGTTGGTAATTTTATTGGCATTTTGGTTAACGGAGCACTAATGGGATCTCTTACTGAGTGATGTAAGCACTGGGAAATAAAACGCACACACACACACACTGGTGGGAAACAATAGTTGGAGCCACATACACACTCTTGTGCTGCTGACCTTTGACCCTCTTCACTGTCTTCTGACCCTCCCGGTGTGACCCCCTCCATTGGCAGGAGGGTGGGCTGGCATTGGTCACATACTCCCCACCCCTCTCCCTCTCTCTCCCCTCTCCCCCTCATTGTTTCTGGGTGAGTGTATCTGACTGGAGACGAACAAAGGAGCGTGTGGGCGCCCGAGGACGCGGGCTCGCCCTGGCTTCGTATTTACATATGAATGTCAACACCTACTTTGTAACTTGTCTCCTATATTCAGCTTTCAGCAGTGATATGATGAGTGTGTAGATTTATAAATGTGTGTTCATTTGCATGTGTGTGTTTGAGGGGTTTAATGAGAGTTGGTGGACGAACTTTATGGCCTCATTAATGCGCACGGAAGTGGTCCAAATGTGTTTTTTGAGCCTGTGTTGATGAATGTGTTTTTGTAGATTCAGTAAATACAAGTTATTGATAATTAATAGGCTCGTGTTTTCCACCATTAACTGTATTTTCTTTCCATCTTGTGTGCCCGCTGTAAACAAGGCAATAAGTTTATGACCTCTTTGCAGCACAAATTGCACAAAAGCTGCCAGATCCGCTGTATTATGTTGGTGATTACAATAATCAGTAGTGGTTTCTAACTAATTGAGCATTGTTGTTTTAAATATTAATTAAGTTTTTACCTCCTAAAATTCAGATCCAAAAATATTCACTTAAATTCCCCTTAAATATACCATTTAAAGTTTAAGGAATTAAAAATAATTGAGTTCAAAATATATGATGATGTTAAGACTAATATATTCTACTTGAATTAAATGAAATGATTAACTCGTCTGGTAACTTGCTGAAACATTTTCAGATTTATTGAGTTAAATATCTCACTACAAACTTATACAATAACTTAACATGATCAAGTAAAAACATTAGGTACACTATATATTCTATTTACAATACAATTATGTCAAAACATAATGCATTATTACAATAAACTGTAAAAAAAAAAAAAAATGCACAATCAAATAGAGGAAAATTTAAAATGATTTTAAAAATGAATTATTTGATGAACAAAAAGCAACAAAAAGTCTGAAATCTTGACTTTATCTAGTTATAAATAAAACTAAATAACCAATTAAATAGACGGCACAGTCAGTACTTTATAATCCTTTGTCCTTAATTGCTGCCAAGAACATAACGCCAAATGATAATAAATTGAGAACATTTGCACATGGCAGTTTTTTTTTTTCTCTTTTCTTAGCAGATTGTTAGCGTCAACCATCAAGTCATGTACCTTTGATTGGTGTGCATGGACACACACACACACACACACACACACATACATTAAGCCATAATTAGCAGGGTGTCCATGCTTGAGTGGTTGTGTGTTGAGCAGTGGAGTGGACAGTGAGGAGGAGGGTCATGCTAATGAGGACAGACTCGTCACAGCCGTGGATGACTGGCATGTGGACCCAGAGGATGGAGACACTCCTCGCTAATTAACAATCCCTAATATTAAGTGTTGTGTGCATGTGTGTGTGTGTGTGTGTGTGTGTGCTGTGGTTTACATGCAGTGAGACTTCATCATTGCATCTTCTTAATCTGTGAGATATTATCAGTCTGGAGTCCAGGAGTCCTGGTGTTTTCTTTGTTTGATTTTTTTCTGATTCTTAACTGCATTGTGTAACTTTTATCGATGCCCCAAGGCGATTCTTCTGCCACGAGTCTCAGACTTCCTCTTAGGGTCGATCTCGCTTTCTTTTGGCAGACTCTACAGTGTTTTCATCAGAGGACATTATTCAGTCAGAATGTTTGTCTGTTCTCACAACAACACTGCAAACACAAATATCAGCATGAGTTATAACAAACGGACAAAAGTCATGTTCTTCTTTTCTTTTTTTTTACTTTTTATTTATTAACTCAGTTACTTTGTTGTCCAAAATACAAACTCATTTCATCATACAATGTAAATGAGTAAGCCAAAAAACATAATCATCATATGAAAATGTAAATCAAATAGCAGTATTTCTATGTGAGGGGAAAAGAAAAAAGAAAGGAAAAAATAAGGAAGAAGAAAAAAATAAAAATAAAATAAAAGCAAAGAGAAACAGCCCCAAAATATGTATAATTATAATAATAATAATAATAATAACAATAATAACAATAATAACAATAATAACAATAATAATAATAATAATAATAATAATTATAATAATAATAATAATAATAATAATAATGGTAAGTAAATAAATGAGTTGAAAATAAATTGAAATTCATTAAAATAATGATCTAAAAGAAAGGAAATACATACTATTATAATAAAATAAGTACTTACAAATTATAAAAGTGGACGAAAGCTGATTGTGAGACAGTAATAGAGAAGGGGATATAGAGTACAATTATATAATTATAGTAAAAACATATTTCCCCACAAGGTCGGGTTCTGAGCTCCTGGTGTAACTCTACCACGGCCTTAGACTGCCTCTCTTTTAACTTTAAAGCATTTAATTGGTAAAACTTGTCGTGAGATGGTACAAAATTAGTTCATTCAGATTGTATGTCAGTACAAAGAACATCTTTTTATGTAGGTACAAACAATATTAATAGATAAACATGAATTATTTCAGTCAAGTGAGAGTCGTCCAGTAAACAATAGCCTTGAGGCTGTAAGTGGAGAACTCTTCTCTCATCTTTTGTAACTGAACTTTGGTTCAAAATGACGAACCTGAGAGGCTTCTTTCATTCTGAGAGACTGACAGCAAATGATTTTGCAATTTGCAAATTATCCACAGCAACATAGGAAATCCCCGTCCACTGAAGATCAAAATGAACAACAACAGCCAATAGCTTAATGCTGACAGTCTTCAAATTTTCTTAGATTATTATAAATTGCACACAGCATGCATGATACTGTGAATCACTGTGCACAAAAGCATCCGCCGACCTTTTAATAGACTTCTTTTCCAATGTGTGCGTTTATGTCGCGCATAAGAGAAAGCTGACATACTTTCTGTATGTGTGCATTGTCGTTCCCTCGTCCCAACTGCAGACGGATCCCCGTCAGGGTCGCTGGCTGGTAATTGGAGGAAGGTGGCTGTGATTAAAATTCATATTTTACACCCGCCGTCACATCTGCATAGCCACGGGACAGGCCTGCAGCTCCCGGCGTGCCTGGGACCGGTCTGGTGGCGTGTCTGTTTTTATGAAGGGTGGGATGCGTGAACACTACTCACACGTCAGTGCATGTATGAGCACACGGATATGCATATATGCATCTACTAACAACACACACTAAGTCACCCTGCGCCTCCCTCCTATCCCCTTGTTCCAGCTGAGTAAGACCAGGCCCGCGTCATTTCACCTCAGGGTGCCTGCTGGGGTCAGAGGTCGTGTGTAATGGCCCAGTGCATCTCCCAGCACAGTAAGCCTATACTCCAGGAGCTGACACACTCCGCTACTCCCTTCCCAACCTCCCAGCCCTTTTATCAAAGCCAATACAAAGACAAGGAGCGTGTGTGTGTGTGTGTGTGTGTGTGAGCGAGTGAAAGACAGTCAAAGATCACATTCAGAGTTTCAAGTTGCTGAACCACGAGGAGGGAAAGTGACCAGCCCCGTGCCTACTGCTGAATCTCCACTGTGATCATAGACCATAGCCAACATCCAGTTAGTTATAGTACCTCTCAACTCAACTCAGAGTACTTCATTTAAGTATCTGTCACTTTAAAATAGCACGGTATAAAGCATTGTTTTGTGTATATTCATGTGTGTGTTATCATCAGTCAAGGGGTTTTGAGAAATTGTCCTGTTTCTTTGATCTTATCAACAAAAGCATGTCAAGTTACATCACAGCTGCTTTTTCTTAATATCAAATTGGTTTCCATGTAAAACGAGACCAAATTATTAACAACAAGCCATAATTGACTTCTGAGTTTTATCTTAAAAACAACAGCATTGCTATTACACAGTCAGGAAGAAAACAATAGTACCATAGGTGTAACCTTTTTCCTTAAGGAGAGTGACGTGGTAATGTATTACAATAAGCCATGACTGTTCAGCCTCATGACCAATACTGCTATGTACCTGCGCTCTAATGTTGAGTTCATCATGCTCATTTTCAGGTTTATACTTGTATTTTGGGTTTCTACTAGAACATGTTTACATGCTTTAATGTTCAAAAAACACTTTATTTTTCTGTCTGTCTGAATATACTTGTATTCACCCTCTGTCTGAAACACTCCCTGAGTGAAGACCCCCTCCAGAAAAAGCCCGGTCTGCTCTGATTGGCTTGAGGGAAAAATATGGTGCACCTTTACAAAGGTAGTTCTCAAGCTGTGGGCGGTATATTCTAATGAGCCTGCATGTGACATAGGAAGGGGAGCCGAATCTGAATGGCTTGTTGAATCACATGTTTTCTGATCTAGACAACCCACAAAAAACTGACTGGGTCGTCTTATTTCACAGTTTGTGAGTTGGTAGGCACTCCAGATACCCAAATGTATGTGCACAAGTACTGAAACAGCGAGTTTTATCGTCCATATAAAGTTGTATCATAAAACAACGTATAAAGAGTTCAGATTAGGGCTGTCAAAGTTAACACGATAATAACACATTAACGCAAATTGGTTTTAACACCACTTGCGATTTTTAGGTTGTAGCGGGCCCAGTTTTAAAGCTAGGGTGAAGATACTGGCATCATATGAAACTAGAAACCCTAAGGAACCATCCATCCATTGGTACCAACCAAGCATGTCGGGAAGGAGGCTAAATAATGCTCCAAACTTATGCTAAATTTTGGCGAGAAAAAACAGGCACAGCCATTTTCAAAGGGGTCCCTTGACCTCTGACCTCCAGATATGTGAATGAAAATGGGTTCTATGGGTACCCACGAGTCTCCCCTTTACAGACATGCCCACTTTATGATAATCACATGCACTTTGGGACAAGTCACAGTCAAGTCAGCACACTGACACACTGACAGCTGTTGTTGCCTGTTGGGCTGCAGTTTGCCATGTTATGATTTGAGCATATTTTTTCACGCTAAATGAAGTAGGCCTTTCTCCTTTTAAGGCACATTTTGAACAGATAAAAAATTTACAATTAATTTGTGATTAATTTGCAATTAATCGCGATTAACTATGGGGACTTTTACGGTTTCGTCTTTATCTCTCCCATTTAGACCAGCATATACTGTAGGTCAGTGACTCTCTTCTCAAGCTGATCATGAAATCAGACATCAGATAAAGTTTTATCCACCAAGATACACACACATGCATCAGGGTTGAGTCCCATCATCACATTTGGAGGTTAAGTTTTATGGACATTTCACATTAATGTACAGTATCTATCCACGAGACTGACGATGAGCAGGTTGGCGTCAGGTTGGATAGAAACGCTGGCTTGTCTCCTCCCTGCAGTATCTGTGTTTCCACAGCAGTGACAGGACACATTTCCAATGATAGCGGTTAAGTTCATGCTGTATAGTTTGATGTGATATTTGCATTTGCTTAGTAATTTATTACTGTGTGCTTTTTATGAAAGTGTGTGTTATTACACTGCGGTTGATGGTGGCAGTTAAACAGTATAGGAAACTGTCAGTGTTAAGATGGAGAGGCAATGAATAATGACCTCTGTGAGATTATGAATTATGGTTTGATACAACATTGGTTTAACTTCCTCTTTAGTTTTACACAAGGTCATGTCAGCATTATTTTGAATTTATGATGGCCCTAGAAATGGACCACTGTGGTTGAGATGTGGGGAAATTAGAAGCTAAATTTATTGGGATGAGCTAAACTCACTTTTAGAGATTACACAGATTACAAGGACTCAATTTGCATCAGAATTAAGAAACATTAATGACTGTAACCAAGTGATAAAAACTGAACTAAGACATTATTATTATTTCACTTTGTGCATGAGAAAAGTGTTATTGAACTGTTTACATAAAAGAAATGTCAGCTGATTCCAGATAATGCAGCCAAAATCATCCATTTCCTCTCATTTACACTTGCAGTCAGGTTCCTCCCTGATATGATGACTTTGTTTATCGCTCTGTCTCATTCTCACCTCTCTGACTCTTTCCTGTGTTTCTCCTGTGTTCGGTTCATAAGTGGCAGCCTTGTTAATTGCATCAGTAGTATGAGATGTAACAGCAGGCTGATAAGTGAGACCTGCACTGAAACAGGTGAGCTGTTTGGTGATAAAATCAGCCCAATTATAATTTAATGATTAAAAAATAGAAGAAAAAAAAACATTGTGTTTCATTCAGGATGCCATGGAAGTTAAATGATTTTGGCAAAATATGTCTTCTTTGATTCATTTTGTCTGGTCGTTCAGTCATTTTGTTGGTTTGCTGTGGTTATGAAATGTGTGATTTTGGGTGTATCTCTTAATTTAAGCTGTATACATATACTACTAATATGTTTTAGGGCTCCTTATTGTCATAAAAAAATGCAGATTTTTTTTGTAATAAAAAAATTGAGAAAACATTTTATTGTATAAAAATCCAGATGAAAGTCAGATTTTTAAAGTAGTATATATCTTATCACCATAAACATCTTAAATGATCAGCAGCTTATTGACATTTTCTCCATATTATTTTTTTGCATTTACGTGTTATTAATTGAAGCATGTTGAGCTATTCTCACCACAAGAGGACACTTATTGTAAACTGGTTTTACCAGCTGGTCTCCCAGTGTCAGCTGGACAGGCAGGTGTAGATAATAGATGAATGCATGGATGGTTTTAACAGTGCCCTCCAGAAATGCAACAACTTTTGGGTGTATGAGGACATTAAATTTCAGTGAAAATCCATTTTTTAAACTGTCTGCTCCGTTTCACCTTGAGTTCTTTTACTGTTTGATTTAAAGCAAGTTAATGTTAGTAGCCGTATAGGCCTGGTGGTCCGCAGGCATGCGTGCCCTGCAAAGGATACAATTCACTGAGCAGATGAAATATTTTGGGCTTGGAAATATTAAAATGTTAAAGATCACTTACTGACAACTTCAACTTCTTGATTTTGAATTTCTAATTTGAGTGAAAACAACTTCGACTTCTGCTTAGAGTTTAGCAGTCTGGAGTATTTGTGTTTATACATGAGCTTTAAGTTTTCAGAACTGAAAGCACAGTTAAATTTTTTTGTCCGTATACAATGGAGAAAAGCTGCACCAAATTTTCTTTTCTGGGAATTTTGCCTCAGACTCCCAGTTTGTAATACTGCAAATATTTAAATATTGCAGTACTTTAACCAGTGGGCCATTAGGGTCAATCACCACTGTGTTACCACCTTCGACGATAGAAAGTGACTTAACAGACATTTATTTAAATGAAAATTTTCAAGATTACCGATTTAAATACAGAAGTTTTGTGACAAATAAGTTAACGTTGACTTCTGGTTTCACACGGAACACAAACAGCGTCCTCCTGGGTGAAAGTCGGTGGTGTTTAAAGGTGTTTTTTGACCCATCCATCCACCCCGACATCCTCTCTATACGCACTGTTTATCGCTCTTTATACTCATGGTTGTGGATTACAAATTGATTTTGTGGGATATATATGAATTACAGTGCATTAGTTTTCATAGGTATAGCTACGAACTGTGTCTGAGAACAGCCTGCATCACTTATGAAATCCTGTCTCAAACAAAAGCTAATGATGGATCCCTGTTTTCATTAAAGAACATCAAAATCCTTCTTTCATGACACATTTTGACTGTTATGGTGCCATTATGGTGACACGAGTCACATGAGTCAATGGGGAGACAGGCAGACAAGAGGTCTGTGTAGGCCTCGCATGCTTAAGACTAGGGATTAGTGTGTGTGCGGTTGTGTGTGGGTGTGTGTGTGTGTGTGTGTGTGAGGTAGCTAGCTAGCTAAGTGACGCAGTGATGTCATAGTCCTTGTGTTTTCACATGGGAACCTGATAGCTCTGAACAATCCAAGGCGAGCAATTTTTGGCTCAAGCGCACTTGACATAGCAGAGAGATAATTGTAGACTTTGTGTCCGCGGACTCTCCAGAGATCCGGAGGATCAAACCCTCTAGGATTTCGGACACTTTGATGACGCGTTAATGCCTGCAAAAACATTTACCGCCTCGGAGATCACAGATGGAATGATGTAAATGTACTGCAGTTCAAGTTAACTGCCCCCTGATATCAGGAGATGATGTAAAGTTTAGATTCAGTTGTATTTTGTCTCAACTGTTGCCAGGGTGTTGAATATAAAACACATTCATATTGTATTCCACTTTCACACCTTTGATCCAGAGAGTCGCCATTAGAGATGACATAATGAATGATATTATTTTGTGTAATTTAGTAATGGGAACTCCAGCGTATATGAGGTCAAGTAGAACTCAGTCATTACCATTAAAGGCTGGATGACTGCAGACTTAAAGCTGATTTTCTGGACAGGAGCTGACATTAATGTAACAGTAATAGCAGATTATATTGACCAGGCTTTAGCCATGGAGATTTATTTAACTTTGATTCATTGGTGAAATGTGTTGGAGCACACATGCTATTTTTCAGCAGCTGCACATGTTCTCACCAGGCAGCTGGCCGGTACTGTACGCTGGTGCATGCCTCACAAAGTTCTGCACTCATGAAACAAACATTTGACACCGTACGTAGCTTTCCAAGACATTAAACTGTGTCTTGGTAACTTGTGGATAATTTTGCAAGAGTAATAATGTTTTTGGATCACTACACCCTAAATGTGTTGGTTGAACTTTTCGATGATTTACCCTGGCCGCATGCATGACTTATGTTAGCTCTGGATGTGTAATATGGATTACAAAGCAATGATAGAATTAATCAGGAAAAAGATTACCTTCCAAAAAGAATTCAGCTTTCTCTCCTCAAAATTCCCATCCAACAAAACTGCATTGTGAATTATGTTTCAATGGAAACCTATTTTGTCACGGGTTATGTTTGTTTTTGACTTATCACAAATACGTTTGTGATGATAGTCCACATATGGAGGTCTGGGTGGTGGAAGGGTCAAACAAACACAGGACTTTCGCCCAGGAGACCGCTGTTCGTGTCCTGTTTGATACTAAAAGTCAACGTTCATTTATTGTAATTTACATTCATAGCTAAATAACATACAGCGATTTTATTTATTTATTTATTTATTTATTTATTTATTTATTTATTTATTTATTTATTTATTTATTATGTATTTGTTTATTTTTTTTGTTTTTTTTATTTTAATTTATATTCATTTATTTTTTGTGTAAAATGGGGTATAGGTAAGGGGTGGGATTGTGATATGATTGAAATGGTGAGATAGTTAAAGAAGTTATGTTTTGTGATGGATCTAGAGAGGAAGGGCAGGTCTTGGATTTAGAAACAGACATTTTAAGACAAACCATTACGTTTTTTACGAAATTTAACCAAGTAGTTTTGTTGCGTTTTTTGTTTTGTTTTGTTTTGATTTACAACGTTATCAATGTGTTCAAAACTGCGACCTTAATCCCAGAGAAAATATGTTTCCCTCGAAATGTAATTGAGAATGCAAATTAGTTGTATGGGAAGGTAATTTTGTAGGAGACAGGGTTGAAAGAATTACAAGTGTGACGTACCATTGCCTTTCAAAGCTACTGTTTCAACATAACCTACCTCTATTTCTAATCTTCTCTTTTAAATAAACATCAGTAAATAAAAATAATATTTTGTCATTTTGTCTGCGCAGACCGAAATCAACAAAACACTTAACAATAGTTTTGAATGTGTGACTTGCCCTTGCTTATTCTGAAGAGTCTTTTATTGAAAAGACGTTGTTGATGATTATGACAAAGCATTCTTAACCTCTTCATGTTTCTACATTTTGCCCTTGAGAGACAAGCAGAGAGAAAAAGTGACGACTCTGTCTTTTTACAAGAAGCATAAAAAACAGTAGTTTTAAAGAGGCAGGTTGCCTCGAAGCGAAGCATGAATACCTTCTGGGTCGTAAAACATCTCTGAAAAGTGTGAGAATGAGAGATGCGTAATTTGAAAGCTATGTTTAAAACTTAACAGTTTTCTTTATGTTGCTTGACACCTGGCGTTAACGACGAGCTGTGGCAGGTAACCTTTACTTTAGGGCTTTCCATAAACACGATTATCAGTATTCAGCCACTGTGTGTCATCAATATTCAGCCGCCGGGTGTATTTGTTGTCCTTTGTGGAAATGTCCCGTCAATTTATATGATCTATGTTTTCAATCACACCCCTCTCTGAATAAATATAATGACTAAGATGATATTAAGAAGAGCCAAAGAGAGTTGATGTAATGGAACTCATCTTGGTGACACAGTATTGACAGCACAAATACTATGTTTTATGGGTATTTCTAGTAATAACATAACCAAAGAACTGATGAATAACAGCACAACTGCAGTTCAGCTGTAGAGCGGTCTTCCTGCATGAACTGTTGATTATGTAGTTATTTTATTGCATTGGTTGACAGGTTCAAAACACCAGCAACAACACCAGGAATACAAATATATATTTATATATAAAACATAATATCAGGATAAGTGGCATAAATATTATGAGTAGTAGAGGCAGTGATGACAGGTGTAATGTTGATGGAGGTCATAGCATTTGTTGTAGTAGTGGTAGTAATATATAGTAGTGCTGATGGTGTTTCTCATGGTAATGGTGTATAGTATTTGCTTTATGAAGATGGCATATATATTCTTCAGCTTTGCACATTTCATTGTATTGAATTATTTTAAATGATATGGGATTGAATTAATAAAAGTGTTTGTTTTAATTGTATTAGCAATAACAATGGCACTAAAATAGTTATGATAATGCCTGTAGTAACATTAAATAAGTTTTTTTTTTCCACTGTTAATGAGCCTATTCTGAGAAAAGTGGCTTTTAAATTTAAAGTTATAATCCTAGTAGTAACATTGACTACATTTACACTAATATTCCACTATTATTCAGATTATGACAATATTATGAATCTGATATGTGTCATGTAAAACAGCATATTATGTTTGGATATTCTGAATTATTCTGAATGGAACATTTTCCAGTTAGGACATGTGGGACATGCCGATATTATTCAGGTTTTAGGAGCAATTCTTTTGACATGTATACAGCGCATTGAGAAATTGCGTCTCAATTAGGGCTTTTACAGCAGTTTGCGACACACGGCCCCTTGCCTGTTTACGTCCAGCTCTGTGCTTTGTTTGCAGTTTGCAGAGATGCATGCCCAAAAGAAAAGAAGGAGAAACACACTTTAAACATTATGAAAGACTCGGATATCAACAGGTTTTTGGATATGTGCAAATATCACAACGCCTACCTTTTCAAGAAGGTGGTTGAAGGAATGAAAGAGGGAGGCTGAGTTCACACGGTCGAACAAGTTCACCATCGGTGGAAAACTTTGAAAGAAAATCCTATTGTGATGATTGTATGTAAACTGGAATATTAGTGGAATATTAATTTTTAGCCATGTAAATAGCTCATGGGATTATTATATTGTCCTTTTCGCAATAAAAGCAAAACCTGTAATATTGTTTATTATAGTTCTATTCTTATCGTTTGTGTGTGTAACAGTTGTTGTAGTGTTAGTTTTGTTAATATGATCTTTGTTACGATCTTACTGTTAGCTGTGAATATGTGCTATTATTATCTATTCCAGCAGGCGTGTCATCTCATGTTATCCGTCCATGTAGGAGTTCAGGCTGTTCTCTCTGATTTATGGCTCTGGGGTCTAACTGTGTATATTTACAGTCTCATGACCTGAGAATGACACCCGCTGGGCTGAGCAAGGAGGGGAGAGAGGGGTAGAAAGGGTCACGGACTGCAGCACACACACACACACACACACACACACTTACATGCACATACATTCAATGTTTTGTCTGACACACTTGGACAATGAAGATTCGAGACAAGCTTAAAAACATGAAATCGCATTTTGTTTTAGTTTAGTAGTTTTTAGTTCTACTTTTTTTGTCATGTAAAATTTTTGCATTAGTCATCTATGTCCAAGTTATTTGACTTTTCCTCTCACTTCCCATACACCAAGAAAAAGAAGAAGAAAACACATGCACAAAGAATATGTGCACAAAAGTTTCCAACTTCACTTCATTAGGAAATGATTGTGTAGTAGCAGTATATTTTTGGAATCATTGGGCAAAAAATCCATAATAACCTTTCAGCATATTGTAATTCAAGTGTTCTGAGAGAAAACTAAACTTCTACCTCTCCTCATAGCTCTGTTTTCAGGCTTTAAATCATCTAGCCTGTCACTGGAGACTTTGGCCAATCACAGGTCATTTCGGAGAGAGAGAGCGTTCCTATTGGCTGTGCTCCAGCTGGTGGGCGGTGCTTGGTATTTCCTCAACTGATCTCAACATGGGTTCCGGGTCACAAACTTTCTCATTTTACAGCTAAACAGTATACTACAAGATGCTTCTGAAAACATTTGAGGAGAGAAAATAGGCATTACAGTAACAGAATATTAATTAATAATTTATCAGCACTGCCTAGTTTGACCGTTTTAAAAAAATAACTTTTTATAATCAAATTAGCTCCATTTCTTCCCACTGCAGCTTTAAAGTTGCAATCTGTAACAATGTTCAAACTAGAGCAAATTACGACGCATCTAGTGTTGTGGTAAGCATGTAAAGTGATCACGATTATCATTTACTGTGATTAAGTTGGACCTCTTTCTTGTGATTTGACAAAGCGTATTCTTTAGAAGTAGAATTAGATCAAGCAATCCTGGGAAGAGTGGCTACTAAAAATGCAAATTGCAACACTTCAACACATCAACATAATGACTCGTGGAATTCGGTGAACATTGCAGGTTGAGTGAAGTGGTGGGTTAGAAAATGGCTGAGCGTTAAACAAGGTGACAGCTGCTTGTTTACAGATCCCAGCACCCCGGGGTGACGCCGGCGTGGATTGACACCTCAGCTTCAGATTGTCACAGGCCCGTTTCCAGAGAGGCAAATGGTGTTTGGCAAAAAAAGTACAGTTCACATGGGTTCGATTAAACCGCTGGTGATAGTTTGTACCTTTGCAGGGTTGTGCTAAAAAGGCTGAGGGGACCTGTGTGTGTGATTTACATATCGGTGTGAAACTCTACCAGGATAAATAGCACAGTCTCATCTGTGGTCTTCTCTTTCGTTTCTCACACGGCTCTCCACTTTTCACTGTTGCTCTGTTTCTACCTCCACTGCCACAACAAAAATCCTCCACTTTTATCATTGGCTTCCTCCATTTCTCTCGCTACTTCGGTCCTGCCTCTGAGTTTTACTCACCCCTTTTCTCTCACACATCACGTAAGGCTATCAAATAGGTGTTATCAGTCGCTATAAGCCCCATAGATGTGGGTCAATGGGGCCCTACTACACCCACTTGTAGGTTTTCATCATCTATCCACATGTAGATCACCGAAAGAAGGACTAAAACAACACGACAGCGACCTCTAGCAGCACAAAACAGGGTTTTAACCCAGGAGATCAGAGTTCACATCCCATGTGAAACCAACAATGTGAAGTCGTCTTTTTGTTCGTAGTTATTTTAACTCAAAACACAATGTTTTTGCCTAAACTTAACAAAGTGTTGTTGTTTTTTTTGGCTAACCTAAATAAGTTGTAGTTTTATTGCTTAATCCTAACTATTTTGTTGCCTAATCCTAAAGAAGTTGTAGTTTTTTTTTTGCCTAAACCTAAAGAAGTTGTAGTTTTGTTCCCTAAGCCTAAAGTTTGAAACGTGATGTTCAGTTTTACAGGTTAGAATGTGTTGCTTTTAAGTTTCGCTTTCACTTTCACTTCACTGTAGTAGGTGTAGTAGGCCCCTGCTGACCCACATCTATGGTGCTTATAGCAACTGATAACGCCTATTTAATGGCCTGATAACAGTCAAATCTGGAGAATAATTGATAGTTTAAATAGTTTTCGGAAAAATGCTTATTTGTTTTCCGAGAGTGATATCAGAGGTTATCAATCTCATGTTTATGTGGTAATTACCTCGCTGGAGTCAGACGTGGGCAGCCTGGCTCAGCATAAAGACTGTAAATAGGGGGAAACGTCAAGCCTGGCTCCGTCCAAAGTTTAAAAAGTACGCCTACCAACGCTCACATAAGCTCGCTAATTTACACGCTGTTTCTGAACAGACATGAAAATACAGTAATTTGTGGTTTTGGTGAGAGTTAAGTGCTGGAACTCTTTCTTGGCGAACATCAGCGGACAGCATCCTGAAGTCTTGTCTTCACGGTGAGGTTGCCAGGTTTGCTGCCATCGAGCCTGTACACACACCAAAACCATGAGTTGTGCTCACTGACCATTTTTGGCAACCTAACTCTGCAGCCGGAGATACTGCGCTGCAGTAAGAATCCGAAATTGTGGATTTTAAGTTTAATGAGGTATGTGTTAATTAGTCCTGACTCCAGCGCCGTTCTTAACGCACAGACATGAGATTGATTGTGATCTTCTGTTGTCCCTCGTGGAAAGAAACCTAATAAACATATATTTCTAAAATGTAGAACTCTTCCTTTAACACTCCTCTTATTCCCATCTCTCTCTCTCTCTTCCTCTCTGTGTTTGGAGCTTCAAGCAATCTGATTGGTCGTCCCAGCAGGAATAAACGCTGTGTAGCTGGGCTCGGAGAAGGGGTCGCTGTGTTTTATGAGCCATTAAAGTTTTATTCATCCCTGCACCAAGGCAGCCTTCGGCCACGGGGTCACCATGCTTTAAATAAACTCTCATCACTCCCATACCCCCTCCTCCCCAATATCTGCCCTCCCACCCCCCTCCTCCACCCCCCAAACCCTTCCACCCACAGACTTAATGGACTGTTTATTGTTTGATGTTCAAGTCCGACTTCATCATTTTTTCCCTCTCTCGCTCTCTCTCTCTGTTTTTCGCCCTCCACTTGTGTTCAGCGGTGTGGAGGCTTGAGTGATGTGGTTTGTCCGCATGTTTGTGCTGTGTGTCCACTCATTTTGCGGGTGTGTGTGAGTCCATGCCTGCGCTAGCATTACATACGTGCAGTAAATTCCTTCGGTGTGTCGTGTTTTTGACAACTCTTCCTTCTGCTCCTCTGTTTCGTGGATGCATACCAGACTTTGGAAGGACAAAGCTTGTGATATTTTTTTTTATTATAAGTTGTCTGTATTGCCAAAGCCTGATATATCTTATTCCTCTGTGCCTCAGACCCCCATTGTTGTCCAAAAACTATTGAAAACACACCAATGAGCCAAACCAAAGCACTGGGCAATGTTTTACTTCATTACCATGAACACAGCCACCATAGTTTATTTTGAGTCAATTCCATAAACACGGTCCTGCTGCCATGAATACCTGTTTTGGTATTAGTTGACAAAGATTTCTTTAGTTAATTAGTAGTTTTTTTATGCTTCTTTTCATGCTGAATGACTTATTTTTAAGAAACTTATGAGCACATCTCTTGTAAACACAAAATTTAAAGAGGTATTTTTGTGTGATTCTTTGTGGAGAAACTCAGTTTTACAGATCTGTCGATTAAATAAACTAATAGAACAGTCAACAAAATCATATGAGTGAGTCGACTAAGAATTCCTTTGGTCGAGGACAGCCCTACTAACAAATGTACTACTTGGTCCTGTTTGAGTAATGTTTGCCAAAGTGCCCAGCTGTTTTAAGAAATCATTTGGCCTTTTTTTTTCTTTTATGAAACTAAATATTTATCAAGATGTACGTCTTCAGTTGGAACAAATGGGCTCATGGGCCTGAATTGCGTAGGGAAGTTGGAAAGCATTGAGAGTTGCACTATAAGGCTGCGTTCAGACCGTGAAAATCGCAGTCTGCTCGTTCATTTCAGTGAGATCACCGTGTCGATGCAGCGGGGGTGACAACGCAGAAAAAAAGTAGATCTTGGCTCAACATATTACACGACGCAATGCAACATCATCAGGCAAGGTGGCGCCTTGGCCTGTCAAATAAGTGCGAGCACACGTTCTCGGTGTATTCCTTTGTAACGTGACCGCTGTGTTTCTACTGTTTACCTTGCGATCGTTGACGCGATTGTCGCTGTGATAACTTTCCACACTTGTAAAATCATATTATAAATCGTTGTGAAAGTGCTTTGGCGTCAGATAAGCATTCTGACTTGTGGATCTATTAATCAAAGAGGACTTCCTGGATCGTACCTGAAGCAACATGCCTCACCGATCTTTAACACTGTCCTCTTTTCAGGCTGAACTTCCAGTAACGCGTTGTTGGTTCTGGTCTTTTCATGGCATTTGTTGACAAGAAGCTTATCCTGGTACTTTAAGGATGCAATAGTTCATCACCCTGGACCTGGTGAAGCACTTTTTGGCCGACGGGGACGGATTGATGGAAGAGAAATTTGGGAGAGAGAGAGAGTTGGCAGAGTTCCCCTGCATGTTGTGTTACAGCTGACCCTATCCTCAACTTTGACCCCTGACCCTGGCAGAGATCTGTCATGAGAGGGAGCTGCTTAACACAAAATGGAGCCTGGTTCAAGAGTCAGAAAGAGAGCGAGACATGCACAGAGTGGGGGAGAGAGAGAGTGAGACAGTGCTCCACCGCACACAGAGGACTCATTTATCCTCTCTCTCTCTTGACTGCAGTTTTTTTTTTTTTCTTCCTCTCTTTTGTTTTCACTGCACAGAAACTGTTGCCCTTTTCTTCCTATACATCTCCTCTCTTTCTCTCCGTCTTTCCTCCCCCCTCCATCTTCTCGCCCTCCTCGTCTGGTTGCTTTTGGACAACAGCATGCCATCATCAGCGGCCACCGCCACCACCACAGGTACGGATTCATGGCTGCGAGGACCAGCAGGATTCTGGGGGGGAATTTGTGAGACGAGGCTTTAATGAGTGCGAGGCCTCGTCGGCCGGCGAGAAATGTATGCAAATGATATGCACACACCAAAAAGGACCCTGGGTAGGCGAGGCGAGCGCCGGCCGAGCTCCTGCTGAGCTCTGAGGAAGATGAGCGGCTCAGGTCAGAAGAATGACAACAAAACACCTCCTCCTCCTTTTCTCCTTCTTTCTTTTCCTTCATCGTGCATCTAGGAGAGCAGAGAAAGATGAAAACTGCTGAACACATTAGCTGAGACTTTGTTTTGCTGCTACATAATGCTGTTTTTAGTTCCTGGACTGCTGTTGCTAGGTAGATTGTTTTGTTTTTTCTGTTATTCATATTTGCAAGCTCACTGACATTTGTTGGGTAAATTATCTGGAGATTAAACACATCTGGGTTTTACATCCTGACTTTCCAGACTTTTAATTGTCATAAATGATTACCCTAAAAATAAAAAATTGAGCTCAGCAGAGAACTCACATTGTGCCCTTTAATTGTGCTTATGGAAGTCATTTTTTGGTAATTTGACAGTAACTTCTTTTGACACTCCATTTGGAAATTTAAACTCACAACATGGCCATTTAATCATGAGGGTCTAGTGTATGTAATAGGCCGAGATGGAAGTGACATGACCTGTTTTACTCTTGTAATAAAATGCATTTGTCAATAATTATAAAAGACAGTTTTTATTGGAAGTCATTTACACATTTGATGCTATATGTAGCCTATTTTTTATATTTTAGTATTTTCAAGTCTGCTTCTAATATTGTCCTCTTTGTTTAAGTATGTGACATGCTTCTCATTTTATGTATCCTTATGTTATTTCTTAATTTAATAAATGCAATAATTTATTTTTCGTGAATAACCTGTTTTTAAAAGTAATCTAAATAAAAAATAATTTAAACTTTTAAAATGTACTCACATTTTTTTTCCAATTTATAGTTATTATCTTTTATTTTTAATTCACATATTTGCTGTTTCTAATCAGTTTTTGTACAAAATGATGCATTTCTGCAGACAGGACCAGATGCAATCTTGAAATGATATGAAGTTGCAACAGAGTGGATTTTTTAAAATACAATTACTTTAAATTGTTCCACTCAAACAAACTCAAAGTTTAGTAATGTAAACATTAATTGCATTTAATATTTCAAGTGAGGAAAATTTGAAGACCTATTTGTGACCATTTAAGTCGAGACACCTAACAAAAACATTGTTTTTTCATGCATTGGTCAATTTTGGGAGTTTGGGCTATTTTGCTTCCATAACATGTCTTCTTTCAGACTAAAGAAAACATCCAAAATACACATTTAGGTCTTTATTTGACTACTTTTTCTAGATAATGAAAATAAATATGACTCCTGTTGCACACATTTAAAAAAATAAATAAATAAAAAATATATTTTTTTGTTTTAATTTATCTAAAATAATCTAGTGTTGGAAGTCTGAAATAATAATTTAATCTGTCTCAATTTTCTTTTATTAAATAAATATTACTCCTGTTGCACACATTTAAAAAAAAAAAAAAGAAAAAAAAAACTATTTTTGTCTTAATTTATCTAAAATCATCTAGTGTTGCCAGACTGAAATAATAATTTAATCCGTCTCAATTCTTTTTTTTAAATAAACATGCATAATACACAATTGGCTGCAGCTCTCCTCTCCTCTGCTGTTTATTTGCTCGGAGCATCACATCGCTCCTGCAGGAATTACGCCCCGTTAACCGGCCTGTCTGATGCAAAAAAAAAAAAAAAAAAAAAAGGGAAGAAAGAAAACGAATAAAGGATGAAGCGAGACGTCCGCGTGACAATTTCGATGGCGTTAACTAGTGATCGTTAAACGCTCCTCAGTTCAACCGCAGCAGAAATAGAAACCCTCTTTTTTTCTCTAGCCGTCGCCTTCGGGTTGAAATAAACAAGAGGAAACGGGAGGAGAAGAAGAAACAACAACAACATCCATTGAGTCTTGGGAAGAAAATGAGAGTGGCACCTGATGATGTCGACTTTGACACGTGTTAATTGCTGCTCAGCTCTCCTCATTAGGGAGTCTCAAATTATTTTAGCGCTGCAGGCCACGACGCTTGTTTGCTTTGCTGAGGAGGAGAAGAGAAGCAATCTGGACCAAACTTCAACAACACCTTTGGCCACATTTATTTATGCGTAAATAAATAAATGCGTAAAATTAATAAGTATGATTACAAATATACTGAAATTAATAACAATAATTAAAATTATTTTTTTCTTTCCTTATTCTGTAGCTACTTGCCAATTTTGTATTGATTAGTACATGGACATTTGTGATTATCTTTTATTCTAATGGTGATCTATCAATTTGTAACCTCACCCTATATACTTATGCTTAAATACCAATAAAAAATTGATCACAATTTTATTTTTTTTAAATGGTTTAAATAAGAAATATGCCTATTTATAATATTAATTTGCTGGGAAATATTATTAGTTCCTTCATAAATGTGTTTTATTAATAATAATAATTTATAAAGCCTCTGTTTTTTTTGCCAATTAGGATTTTTTTGCTTTCAATATTCAAAACTCCTGATATTTATTTGACTGTACTCTTTCTCTCTGATAATCAAAGATTTACAGTGAAGTATGGCCTCTATTGCTAAATCAATAAAATTCACAAAATCAATATCATTCTCAGATAAAATGGTGTCATCAATAGCCTGACAATGGTGGACATAAAAAATATGCATATTTATATTAACTTGCAGGGAAATATCATTAGCTCTTTCATAAATTTGTTTTATTAATAATAATAATAATTTATAATGCCTCTGTTTTGTTGCCAATTAGGATTTTTTGCTTTCAATTTTATTTTTATTTGATCTTTATTTAACCAGGTAAAATCAATTGAGAACCAATTCTCATTTACAATGATGACCTGGCCAAGAGGCAGCAGCAAGAGTATGAAAACACAGTCCACACAAGCGACACAAACAGCACAGATACAGTACAGATATGACAAACATACAGTATGCCATGACAAGACATGAGAAAATGGCTAAAAACAGCATAGGTAAATAAATAGGTCAGAAATTAATAAACACTATGTATGAAAAAAAGGTGGATTACTGGATGTTCTTTGTAAAATTGTAATGGAAGAGAGAGAGAGAAGTGAAGGCTGGTCAACTATGACTTGTTGCAGCTTTTGTTTGAACATGTTGAGAGATGTGAGTTTTCAATATTCAAGACTCCTGATATTTATCATCTCTTTGATAATCAAAGATTTACTGTGAAGTATGGCCTCTATTGCTAAATCAATAACATGCTCAAAATCAATAACATTCTCAGATAAAATGGTGTCATCAATAGCCTGACAAACCTGCTTCACTGCATTCAAACACCAAGCAAATGTGACTCCACACACTAAAATCCTTTTTCCCTTTTGTGATTATATTCAAATGTGTGTCTGCAGCCTCGACTCCAATCTGCTGCTTCTGCTGCTGCATCCTCAGCCTTGCACCCATTCAGCCCTCATCCTCTCTCTCTGCTAGATTACTTGTTACCTGTTGGCATGTATTTATATGGCCTTGCATGGTGAATTATAAAGCCTTTGTTATTGCCCTGGCTTGGGGTCGGCCACTTGTTTATGACACCAGTAATGGCGGTAATTGTTACTGTTGAGATTACCTGTCAAGAGGGCCGGGGCGGCGAGCTTGGAGAAGGCGTCCCTCTCTTGACAAGGGGTGACAGGGGGACGGAGAAGAGGACAGAGTGGGGGGGTGGAGAGATTGGGGATTGGAGGGTTGAGGGTTGAGGGTTAGGGGGGGAGGCTGGGACGCCCTGATGACTTCTCCGCTGATAATCAGCCGCCGCGGCCTGTGGGATAATTCAGCTGTCACTGCCACCGAGCAGGGCCCAGCATCAGCCAGCCGACCCCAGCTGGCGTCATTCATTTGGACCGAAGATGTGGGGATGGAGGCGAGAGAGGAGGGGGTGAAGGGATGCAGCAGCAGCAGAAGGAGACAGAGGAGTAGAGACAGTGTCTCCATCTCATGTCTGACTTGGCCTTCAAATGCAGCAAATTAAAGCCATCATGAAACGCTTTGCAGTTTAGAAGAGAAATATCTCTCAAAAGCTCTGTAGTTTCTCTACAAACTGCTCCTGTTAGAGTGTCAACGTTACAGGAAACCATCAGGATTTGCTCCTATTTTAGGTCTTCCTTTATAAGCCTTAAAATGCACTTCCTGCTTTAATTCAACTTTTCATCAGACGCTCTATAGTGGGTATTTCATAGCCACGGAGTGTGTATCTGTATCTTCAACATCTACTTAAATTATGTGTGTAAATTGTATATATATCACTTCATGACGTGTGTGTTAACAATTTCAATTCCAAGCTCTCTCTCTCTCTCTCTGAGATTTTAAAGGTCCCATGTTGTTCAGTGCTTCACATGACGAGAGTTATGGTTTTCATTATGTTTTACAAATAAATTCAAGCTCAGTGAAAGGGTATTTATTGTATTAATGTGCAGACTGAGTCCTCACAATATTGGGCTCTGACTGGTTAACAATATGCAGCAGCTCCTCCATGTCAAATGATCTAAATGTTACAGCAAACAGGACCAACTAGAACAATTGCAGATGCAATTTTGAATTGATATGACATTGCAACAGAGTGGATTTTTGAAAATACAATTACTTTAAATTGTTCCACTCAAACAAATTCAAAGTTTAGTAATGTAAACATTAATTGCATTTAATATTTCAAGTGAGGAAAATTTGAAGACCTATTTATGGCCATTTAAGGGGAGAAACACCCAAGGCAAAAACATTGTTTTTCATGCACTTGGCAATTTTTCGAGAGTTTGTGCTATTTTGCTTCCATAACATGTCGTCTTTCAGACTAAATAAAACATCCAACATACATATTTAGGTATTTATTTGACTACTTTGTCTGTTTGCGTCTGTAGATTTCTCCTAAATTCACCAAAAGTTAGCATTACATAATGCCTCTTTTGCATATTTAAATTGCAAAATTAAAAATTTCAGAAAACTTGTGATACAAAAAATAATTGTCTTAATGTCAGTAACCAACTGGGGATGTTTCATGGAGAAAGCTATTATTTTTTTTATTTTTGCCCCTACTCACTTGTAGTGTCTTCTAAATGTCTGGACATTTATAATCTTTTAAGGGCTTTTTCTCAAAATGATTTACTTTTATTTATACTCTGAGCCAGAAATATCCACTCCAGTAACACTTACGTACACCAAACTTTCCAGTTTCATTCCTCTCTATGTTCTGATGGTATTTACGGAGTGGTTTGTTCATATATCATTCATAGCCTGATTTATACAACATTTTATTCCTAAAAACATGACAAAAATTGATTTTTTTTTCATAGCTGTTGACAGTGTTTTCTGATTTATGGAGTGGTAAAAAGAGATGTCTGAAATTCCCCTCTGTAGAAACCTTTGACTCCAACATGTCAACAAAATGAAGCAACCTGGCTTTATCCAATGTTCAGATTTCTATTCTGGAAATGTATGCAAATTAGCACATATTAAATAAGATAATGCCTCATTCTGCATATTTAAGGATACATTTTTTAGACAACTTGTGATACAAAAAAAGAATAATCTTAATGTTAATATTCTTCTGAGGAAGTTTCATGGTGATATCTATCAGTTATAAATGTTTACCTATTCACCTGGGGGTTCTCCCCCCTAAGGTCCCACCTAATTCCTCCTGTGTAATTCCTCTCGTTGTCTTCCTGGACACGTGTGCATCATAAAGAGGGCAGCAGCGGCTAAAATGGAAGGCAAATCACTTTTCGAATGGTTTTGGAGCAGCTATCAGTGTCATCCCTGAATGGCTGTCTTTATCAATGATTCTGCCTGATATGGAGTAGGGTGGGGTGTGGAGGGTTGAGGGGTGCGGGGGGGGGGTGGGGGTTCCCTATCTGTCGCTGGAATCTTTCACAGTTTAAGGACCGGGGAGCTGCTAAGAAACTGTCAAAGATTTGGACAGCTAACGTCCCCGGGAGGCGAACGCCAAGCTGTTCTCTATCTGTATTCCACCGTGGCAACACGCAGGGTTGTAACACCGAGCCACTGCTATTCCAGTGGGATAATGTCACGGAGGAAATAGTGCCAGGAAATTATCTGCAATGGATTTTTATTTTTCTTCATGGTATGGGATCTGTTGTGTAGGGTTAGGGGATTTTTGTGTGCAAAAAAATATATTTTTGTCACTTTTCAAAAGCTAATGAACAGACTGAGAAGTTTGTGGGTACCATACAGTACACTGCTGCAGTGTGAAACGCATATTGCACTGTTTTTACCTTAGCTATTACTACCTTCCACACTGTTTTACATCTCTAAATATACATTTTAGTATTTTTTCAAACACTTCACATACGTTTGGTGTTGTCATTTTGTTAAGAATAATAGTAACAGAATATGAAAACCAATTCTTATGAAGGTTTTCTACAGAAAAAAAATGATTTGTGTTCATTTAAATGAGCTCAAGGTGAGTGACACTGACCTTTTGTCGTCCATTTAACAATCAACACATGAAATATTTCATCTAAACCGAGCGTGATATTATTTTCATAACATCATGATTTTGATGATGATGTTTGAGCTGGACTTGCTTTTGCCTCCTCCACCACTTTACATCTGTACCGTAAAGCACACAGAGGATCACATTGTGTTACGCGGCGAGGCAGTTTTTGTTAAATGTGTCAGAATGGAAAATAAACACGACGAGAGCTTTAACACATACATCAGCGCTCAGGTGATGGAGGAATTTGAGAAACCTGTTCCACACTTTGAGTAATGCTCACGGAGCATTTTGTTGTTTTTGTAAATTTGTGACTCAATAAATCTACTTTCCACTTGAATGCAATTCCCTTTTGCTTTTAACCACTCCTGTTTATATCTTATTGTCACAGGCCATGAATCAAAAACAATTGCTTCATAACTTCATTTTGTATCTTCGCCTTTTTATTGCCACGGTTTAATCCTTTTGGCTGCTTGACAAAATGGAACATCATCATCGTCATCATCATCACCACCACCATCATCATCGCTATCATCATCACAACTTTACCAAGAAATTTATATTAAGATAATCTCTCCTCGATATTAAAATAAAGCACAATCTCATTTCTTATTCAAAGGATGGCATTAGGCGCGAATGCATTTATCACCCCGCTACAGGAGTGAGGTTATAAACAATGCCATTCATTATCTGGCCCAGATGCAGCGATTGTTGATTAAAGGGCTTTGAATATAACAGCCACACACACTTGCACACTTACACACTTACACACATCACTTACACACACACACACACACACACACACAGATGGGTGGACATTAGGAAAAGAGAGAGGCCATCTGAATAGGCTGGAGGGACATTAACGGCAACAATGATTGATATTTGCCGCACAGGCTTTTTAATGGTATTGTTATTCCTCAGAGTTATACCCCGTCCTCCCTACGTCTCGTCTCGCAGATAAATGGAGGTGTAATAATGAATAGAAATTATCCTGATTATTTTTGGTGGAGGTGGCGGGAGAGCGAGCGAGGAGGAGGAGGAGTGGATGGGGGGTGTGATTCATAATCTAACAGGAAGCTTAAAGCTTAGTCAACAGTGTCTTGTGGATTTTCTTTAATGTTTGCAGGGGAAAGATATGTAGGGTATACAGCTTTAAAATGCTGCGTATATTTTTTTTAATCAACATTTATATTGATTGCTCCGTATTAAAAAGCAAAATGCATGATTTGCATCTTCCTGATGTAGTATAATCACTCTGGCTTAAAGAGTGCATTTGTGTTTATCCATTGTGATTTAAAAAAAAAAAGGTTTAATCAGCCAACATATAATGCAGAGGTAACACAATTTGGAGTTACTGTATGTAGAACAGGTATAAACTTTAATAATGTAATTAATCTGACAAGACACTGTATTTACATTAATGTATAAAGATTTTTACCCCCATACTTTATAAACATTATTAACTTTAAAATGTTATAACACACACGAGGAACTCTGTATAATTAGATGCAGATGATCAAATGAGATTTTATTTTGAAATGAAAGTCTTCACTTTGAGTTGATTGTCCTTGTCTAGAGGCGCTCTACAGAACCACAACTAAACCAGAACCAGATTTTTATTTCCTCGCGTGGCCCTGCCTCGCTGTGAGGAACTGTGATATTAATTAGTTGTGTTTTCTTGAGGGCCTTCGCCGCTGAGTGTTGATCGTGTGAACAGCTGAGGTGGACATCGCCAAAACACATTATTTGATGTGAGAGGCCAGCTTGTCCAAAGCAGTTGTGTTTATTACACACTCCTCTGGCACCTGCTGCAGCGAGTCGGCCTGCCAGGACACACACACACACACACACACACACACGCACACACACACACACACACACACGCACACACACGGTCTTCCAAAATCTCCTCTCCATTTAGCCACTTTCCACCCAAATGATGGCCATTATCACTTTCCAATTACATTTGCAGGACTCAGCTGCTGTTTCAGTGCTGTGCTGTGTTGTGAAACTTGGAAATATGCAACCAAACACTCTGAACCATCACATCACACACCTGCAAAGTTTAACCAAAATGCATATTTTTAATAATTTTTTGAGACAATTTTATTTGTGCTTCTTGCCATTCCTTAATGTGATGTTTTCCAGCTTTGTATGCAAATTAATCGTGCAAGAAAAGCACTAAAAATGCCCCACAGCGTGCACGTCGTCCTATGTTGCATCTCTTGTGGGCTGTATGAGATTACACACTATAAACAGTGGGGTGTTGGCTCTGCTTGGACATTTATTTAACCGTTGTCTTGTTGCTTGTGGCTGTCACCTGTTGTTCCTTGTTCTCTATATTTTATTTTATTTCTTTTTTTTCCCCCTCGTCTGTTTGGCTCCCACTCCATCATTCACTGTTGTCTCTCTTACTCATATCACTGGGGACATTTTTCTTCTCTATCGTGAAGGAATATTTCTATTGACTTGGTTTTCGTCTTCTTTTAAAGTCACAGTAAGAATATGACTATTTATTTTTATAATTTTGCCTTCCAGCTTCTGCTCTATTCTCTCCATTTTTGAGACGCGTGCAAACAAAAGCAGCATATTTATTTCAGTGTTTTTTTTAACATGCTGTTACTAAATCTTGTCTTTTACTTGAATCCAAGCAAAGATAGAAAGCACTATGAATGCACTTTAAAAAATGAAATAGTTTCCTTTGGATTCCTCTGCCGCTCCCTATACTCCTCTTCATCCAGACAAGACCTCACCTCCTCATGTCTCCTTTTTTTGCATCCTTATTCTCTCCCTTTTCCCTCCCTGGTGTTCTTCTTCCTCCTCATCTTCATCCTCCTTGCCTCCACACCAACATGTTGTGCATCATCCATTTCCACCATCCCCTCCTTCCCTTCTCCTTTTCCTCTCCTAGGGTGTAATGGTGTGATGCCTCCCTCCGTCGCCTCCCCCACCTCGCCGCCACCACCCTTCCACTCTCTCTCAGTAATCAGGGCCAGATGGAGGCAGAGATGGAGTGATGGAGGGAGGGAGGATTGGGTTTGGTCCTAGCAGTGTCTTAGAACGTGGGGAGCTGTCAGCCCTGCAGGGAGAGAGGAATTCTCCAGCAATAAAATAGGGATTTATCACCACTCTACCACAGAGAGAGAGGAGAGAGATGGAGGGAGAGGGTGTGAGGCGGAGAAAAGGACGAAGAGATCAAGAAAGTCAGATAGAGAAGGGTGACGTGGGAGAGAAAGAATAGAGAGGGGCAGAAATAGAAACCCGCAGAGGCAAGGAAAAAAAACCCTGATAGAAGACTTTTCATCATCGTAAAGCTTCAGACAGATGAGGGAGGTTGAAGGAAGGAACATGCAGAATGATAGACGGAGTTTGCCGCCGAAAAAGACCTGGAAGGAAGACAAAGCCGAGAGACAAGAGGAGAACAGAAATTGAGAGAGACAGTTGTGTGATGACACCCGCGGCTCATCTGCTCACATTCTAGCGGCCTGACAATTTCTCTCCTGCCATCTGTAGCATGCAGAGAGGCGAGCGTCTGTCCAGAAAGTAATGCCCAGTTGCGTTCAGGGGATGGGGTGTTAAGCAAAAAGACTCGACCTCCCCTACTGGGCCAAATGAACCTGCTAAAATAACCGCTCTCCACAATCGGCTGTGTAATTGAAACCAGAATGTGCAGGATTTGATAAATTGCTTGACCCCGCAGGAATGTTAAGGTTGTAAATTTTTAGTGCATTTTGGCCGTGCTGAGGTGTGCAGAGGTGTATGTTAAGAGCATGTGTATGTGTGTCTGAGATTCACAGAGAATGGCTGTGTGCGTAGTTATTATTTAAAAACATGACGGCGGTCCAGAGTTGTGTCGAGGTGGCGAGACACAACCGCTACACTTGTAGTATTTATGCGTCCAGTAGACACACACATCAGCATTCGCAGACACATCCCTACAAATTCTACTCTACATTCCCACTCAATGACCAGATTGACTATAAATTGTGTTTCTGCTCCACATCTTCAGTGGTTCACATCAAAGGAGTACATTTAAAGATCTACCTAAGAGCAGAGCTGCTTAGTGAAGCTGAAAAAGGGAGTACACACATACCTGACATTGTTCAAATGTTCCAGCTAAGGTACAACATGCAGTATATTCCATTTTAAATTCACTCTCAATTTCAAATGTGAAGCCACAAGAGATGCCTTCAAACCTCAGAGGATAAAAGATACACTTAATGTCCAATATTGCAGGCTGTTCTCATACATCGTTCGTGGCTATACCGACGAAAAGTAATGCACTGTAATTCGTATATATCCCACAAAATCAGTTTGTATTTAATCCACGTAATCGTGAACGAGGACGGATAAAGAGCGACAAATGCTACGTAGTGAGGAGGACGGGGTGGATGGGTGGGTCAAAAAACACCACTGTTCGTGTCCCGCGTGAAACCAGAAGACAACTTTTATTTATTTGTCACGTAACTTCCGTGCTTAAGTTACGCCACTTATTTGAACCCAAACCAGGATCTTTTCCTAAACCTAACTAAGTAGTTTTGTTGCCTAAACCTAACCAAGACTTTCGATCAGGAGACCGCTGTTAGTGTCCTGTGTGAAACCAGAAGTCAACTTTGATTTATTCATCACGTAACTTCCGTGCTTATGCCACTTATTTTAACCCAAACAACTTCCTAAACCTAACTAAGTAGTTTTGTTGCCTAACCAAGTCGTTTCCTGTGAAGACGGAAGTTTATTTTGAACTGGCTGTATGCATATAACAAGCGGACATTTGACACATGTTGCTGACATTCGTAGGAGAAAAACGAGGAGTAACTTTTCGTAAGATATCATATTAACCTATCCTATGAACTGTTGCATGACGATACTTTGAATACACACTATATTACTCTACATGAATAGCTTATTTTCAAATTATTCACGTATCCATTTTTTTTAATTTTCATTCACATAATGTCATATTTTAATAATATCAGTATCAGTAGTATCTACTGCATGCAACCAATGCTTTTTAAGAATGCACCATGATTCCTACAGCTCCCATCTGCTCTGATGATGCATTTAAAATGTTTATATCCCTCTCCAGGAGCAAGTAGTAAAATAGTGCTGTTACTGCCACAATCCTCTACATGTATAGCCTATAATATTCTGAACTCTACTTTCCTTAAAACATTTTTTTTTTTTTTTAAAGAGCTGCTCTCTTTTTACAGTTCAAAACATTTTCTTTTTTGTGTCTGGAGCGGATGGTGGTAATGAGCGTCTCTCACACGAATCGGTCTTTATGACCGCTGCTCACATGCGGCTCCAACTCTTTCAAATGCTCTGTGGCTGGCAAAAGTTTTTATACACTCAATAATTGCGTGTTCATGAAGCTTTGAAAGGATTTTTCAAAATGTGTGTCGGGCTGTAAATAACTAACGAAACCGAAAACACTCAAAATAATGAGTTTCCGGTGTTGAACATCACATTGTATTCAAAGTGTGAGGTAAAACGTGAACTCAGGTGGATCTTAATACCAACAGTCAGCTTTTCTCACTTGATTCCTGCCCCGTTACTACTGCTCTCATCTCCTAGTATAACATTCATGAGCAAAATAAGTGGGTTTTCTTTGTATTTGGTTGGTGGTGGCCCAGAAGCAGATGGTAATAAACAAAAAACAAAGATCACTTTAACCCGGTCGTTATTTTGCATTCTTTTGTTTGTAAATGTCCGACACCATGTGCAGCTATTATCCCCTCAGTAAAGAAATAGCTTGTTAACCAAGATGCTCTCAGCAGAGTCCAGTCCAATTTGCACTTGCATAGTATGTTCATGAAAGCAGCCAATGTGTTGCCATACACCAGATCTTACAAGCCTGGACTCCCAACACAGTCTCACGGCAGTTCGTGAAATAGTCACGAAATTGAATCTATTTGATTCATGTACATAGACACCAATTTCCTTTTTTTTTTTCGTGACGCTCAGCACAACTTTCAACAACACGTGACACACATGTCAATTTCCGCTCCAGTCTTTTAAAAAAAAAAAAACTAGTTAGTTAGGTTTAGGAATAGATCAACTTGGTTATGATTAGGCAACAAAACTACTTAGTTAGGTTTAGGAGGGTGAGTGCTGTAACTTAAGTACGGAAGTTCCATGACAAAAACTACTTAGCTAGCTTTACAAAAAGGTCGTGGTTTGGGTTAAAATAACTTTGGAAGTACGGAAGTCACCTGGCAAATCAATCAACTTTGTCTTGTGGTTTCACACGGGACATGAACACCGGTCTCCTGGGCGAAAGTCCGGTGTCTATGTAGACGAATCAGTACATTCAATTTCATGCCTATTTCGCAACTTCTGTTTGACTGTGCTGCGACTCCATGTGCTGCACTGAAGACTTCAGTGTTGAGGCTGTGGGATGCTTGAAACAAACTCATACAAAGTGTTGACTTCGTCTAAAAGCAAAACTGCTGCACCTGTTCAGGCCTGCCATCATGGGGTGAAAAGTGATAATCGTTAAAGTCGGTTTAAGGGTAAACACGTCTTTCATGGCGTTGTACTCGTTTGGCATGGAAAGTGACAGAAGTAGATGTGCGACTGTGCTGCCTAAAATGGGCATGCTCGTTGGATTGCCCATTTCAGAAATTTACAAAACTTAGCGGATGCTTTTCAGACATTCCCACAATCACTTGCGCCGTAAATGTTTCTTTTCAGCTTTGTTGCGGTTTCCAAGCAAAAACCTGGTGATTAAAACGAAGCTGGTCAAACCACAGTTTCCACACCCCAGCTGCTGAGCTCCAGGTGGTGGATATAAAAAACAATTCAATGTGGTCCACTGGTCCACAAGCCAAAATCTGCCTCAGATCCAAGCAGCTATCAGGTCCAACACAGACCAAAACAAGACCGTGAAGTAGCATTCTTAAATGCAGGTGAAAGGCGTTCACACGAGGGTGAGATGAGTAGAGTCTGGCAGAGTGAACAAACCCATCCTTAGCTGTCATAGTCATCAGCTGTGTTATCATCACTGAAAACATGTAGATGAAGAGTATGAGGACGGGCCTTTCATAGACGTCTGATTAGCTGAATACATGCAAAAGTTCAGCCTCCCATGGCAAAGCCTGGGAGAAAGTAGAACGTGTATATACGGTATGTTACAGATATGACAAGTTCTTGACTGATATGATGAATAAAAGATGAATAGATAAATGAAAAACCCACATTGCAAAGACTATTTGACAGCAGAACGTAATGGCAAGACAACCTGAATGGAAACTTAACATCATACGAACGCAGACAAGTCATGGAAATTTTGAAAAGTCATTTTTACAGTTCATGTATATATGAACTAGCCTCCATGTGTATGTATGTCAACAGTGCTGAGGGCATGGAGAGCCCAGCCAGGACCAGAGGGCACAGAGAGGTCAAACCAATGTAAACAGAGGCCGCCACACGATTTACGATGTTTGCTGGCTGCTAAGACGAGAGGTCTGCACATTCTCACAATCATAATTGCTTTTTGCAGCTTTTCAATCAACCTGACTTGGTGGACATTGTTTTTGTATTTTTTTCACCTCTCATTTTTCCCCCTTGTCATCAGTGAGGCTGCTCTGTGTGTCGGTAGCTACCCTTGCGTAGCCGTGACTCGAGTCTAAACGTAAGCAAAAGCCGAAAGCTCCGAGATTCTTTCCTTTTTTTTTCTTCTCTTTTCGTAATTAGGAGCAGACGTTCTCTCTTTCGAAACCCCGACATTGGCCACTCTGGCCGACTGAAAAGGGGAAACCCAGTCACACATGTGGACATCTGGTTGAACACAGAGAGCATGCAGCCCCACAGCATCCCCCTCGCCTGTTGACAGTTGTTACCTGTGCCCCGGCGGGCCCTCGCTGCCCCGAGATAAAACGACCTCTATCCAGAGCCAGACGCATAAATATTTCTCTATTTTCCAAAATAGCTTTTAATTTTACAAGTTTTATGGCCCTAATATTAAGTGCATATGTTTTACAAGACAGCGTGTCCTCTGCCTCACCCCTCGGGTTCACCATTGGGAGCTTTTTTCTTTGTCTTCTAAAGGAAGAAGGGAGGAAAAGTAAAAAGCATAAATGAGAGGGAAAGGTAAGCCTGAAAAGGATTTTTTTTCCTGCATATCTTTCCAAGAGTCCACATGTTCCACCTGAATCCTTGCGGGGTAAAGTTAATTACTAGCAATGCTAGTCTTTTCTGTTAGCATAACAAATATTATAGATGTATATAGATTTTACACCATGCAGACAGCAGAGAGACAAATAAATAACGACTGACAAGCTCATCATCATGGGATGAAAATATTTTAAAAATGACGTTTAAATTCATCTGCCATCAAAAACTGGCAATCAGCATGCATGTCTAAACAGCAAACCACATGGGGAACTGAGTATCCCACATGTTGGTTGCTGTTTCAACTTTCCTCCATAACTATTTTGCTATTCCACGTGTATCTGTGTTCTTGACCTCCCCGTGACCGCTTTCTCTCTTTCTCTCCCTCCATCTCCTCAACATCACTCACATGTGTTTCGGTGACCAGTAACAGCATAAAACTCATTCATCTTTCATCAGCATATGTGACCAAATGGCATGAACTCAAGCTCATTTAACTTGAAAAAAGCATCATCTGGGAAAATAATAGGATCAAAATAAACTTTATATTTATTGAAAAGCTTATTTATTGTCCTTATATAATTTAATTCAAACATCTGTGTACAAAGATCACATTATAAATAAACAGTTACACGTGTATCACTCTAAACTAGGGCTGTCAAAGACACGCAATAATAACGTGTTAACACAAATTCGTTCACAGTTTCTTTAAAGCATTAACGCAATCAATCTTTCGGAGGTTGTGGCGTGATCAGTTTTAAAGCTAGAGTGAAGATACTGAAGATACTGGCATCATGTGAAACTAAAAAACCTGAGGAATCCATTGTGTACCAAACGTGTCATAGCTTGTTGCGAAGGAGGCTAAATAACGCTCCAAACTTACACTAAATTTTGGCGAGGAAAAACAGGCCAGGCCATTTTCAAAGGGGTCCCTTGACCTCTGACCTTAAGATATGTGAATGGAAATCACATGCAGTTTTCGGTTAAGTCATAGTCGAGTCAGCACGCTGACACACTGACAGCTGTCTTGTTGCCTGTTGGGCTTGAGTTTGCCATGTTATGATTTTAGCATATTTCTTATGTTTTTCATGTTCCAATAATAAATATATTCATATATTTACATTAAAAACAAGCATATTTGCCCATTCCAATGTTGATAAGAGTATTAAATACTTGACAAATCTCCCTTTAAGGTACATTTTGAATAGATAAAAAAGTGCGATTAATTTGCGATTAATGGCGATTAAATATCTTAATCGATTGACAGCTCTACTGTAAACACATTGCCTAACAAGAATAGCAGATAACATTCCAAAGATAACTGTTTTTCAAGTGAAAGATATAAAAAAATTGTAAATTATAAACAAAGGAAAAATGCTACAGCTGCTGCAAGTGAGGCTTTACTTGAGCGTTCAAGCCAACATGAGTCCTCGAGTTTAAAGAATGCGCAAATTCACTCAGATTCACTGTGTGGGTTTGTTTTATCTTATCTTATGTTTTATGAATTACACAGCTTTTCATTTACCATATCGTGCAGGCAGTGTACCTGGGACTTTAGTCTTCATTCTCCTCTGGAACACAGACACAAGTGATATCTCACACATTGTATACATTCAGCACTTATTCAGACTGATTTTAAAAGTATGAAGCAGTAGACCAAAACATCTCAAGTTTCAGTTAGTTCTGAAATAATATCCTTGCAGAATGGAGTATATATATAGGGACAATAGAGTGACTTTCTTACTCCGTACCTGTCCACGTGCCTCTCTACAAGACATCCCATTTCACAAGTGCAAAACAGACATCAGAACAGGCCCAGCACCGCCTCAGATGAAATATGCCACAATAAATCCCCCTGCGTATATCTCCAGCATGCTTGCATCGTGCTGTCCGCTGTGCTCAGATTTAGCTCCAGTGGTGACATAAGTTACGGCACTCTCGTCTGAAACCACCTTGTGAGGATTTATTACTGTGGCATACGACTCTGAATGGGGACGGGGGGGGGGCTGGAAGAAAATTGATCCAGTTTGCTTTGGGTTGAGACAGAAGCATTTGGATGAAGGACAGAGGCAGGATTATGGCGAAGAAAAACAATGGAACAATCTTGTTCCAAAAGGATTATAAATAACTGGATGTCTGTGATTGATAAAATGATAAAACTTTAACTGCGTTGATCCTCTATCTTTACTTTATATTTACTGAAAAAAACTTTGTTTTTTTCCGAAACAGATGTTTTCAAATGTTTTTGATACATGATAGATGTTTAGGAGGGAGCAGTGGAAAAGTCATTGGTTTTGCTTTATGGCTTTACAGATGGTGGTGGGGACAGAGAATGAGGACAGAAAGAAGGATCAGGCAGAAAAAGTCCGCTCATCCTTTATATCATGTGTTCCTTTTGCTACTTTATACCGATACAAAACAACGGTGATTCAGCCATATGGTTCGTGTGAGTTTCTACATCTGTTGTTCTAACCACCAGATGCTTGATAGTTCTTTTCTGGGAAAAAAAAAAAATCTGGAAAACAGGAAGTGAGGCATTTTAGATTTCTGCAATAACAAATTATTTGGGATAAATAAAAAATAAGGACTGTGTATTTAGTTTTGATATCAAGATAAGATTCCTACACTACCTAAGAAGGTAGGAATTTCATCAAGAGAAAATCAAAATAGGTTTCCAGGAATCCTGGAACCTTTTCAGGAAGTATTCCCGTATTTGACAGGATAAAACGGGGTCTAAATTTAGTATTTTGGACTGTTGTTCCTGGCCCCAAAAAGTCTCTGCTCCAGGCATGACATTTGTCAAATACAGGCCCTCAGGCTGCTACATGTTCATTTATGATTCACCCAGCAAGCACTGGTTTCCAGTAGTATCAGTATCAAAGCTTGGGACGGGAATTTGTAGTGTTTATTATTGTTTGAATAATGTTTTTTGTCGACTTCTCAACTATTGTTAAAAAAGGTCTGAGAAAGAGAGTAAAAAAAAAGAGCTTTCATTTTATTTTATATTTTCAATTTACATACTAAAATGGAAAAATAACCAAAAAATACAATTGGAGAAATCCATCTTCTCTGTGGTTCAGTAAAGTTTAATATCTGTTGGACCCATTTTTTTTTCTCTTCTCCACAGACTTTAACTGTAAAAAAAAAAAAAGATATATGACCCTATAGCATTCAGATGTTTTCCAAAACTTGTTGGGAAGTACCCTCTCATTATCTCAAGTGGTGAGAATCTGACAAAACAGCTGGAGGAAATGAGGAGAGCTGATTTGGAACAAAACAAGTTTTGAAGGCAACGCATTTTCTGTGCTTAAAGTAAGCACAAGCTCTCACGTTTTGACACGCTTGCTTGTTTTAACAGCTTGTATTTGTTCTATTCTCAGTCATTAATGAACTTACACATAACCGAGAGGAGTGGAAAAACTGTCTTTGACCCCTTATCACTATGGAGCCCACCAAAATAAAAAGACAACAATCTCTCAGATTATCATAAAAATAGTTCACCAGGCAATTAAAGGGGAAATACAGACTCTTTTACAGCAACTGTGTGACAGAGATGTTTCCAGAGTAGGCGGATGCTGATTCATGGAAAACTGCCCAGTTCAACCACAATCTTCTTTTAACCGCTCAGCAGGAGTTTTGGGTGTTAAGTGCCTCGATCAAAAATATCTCAAAGGTAGCTCTGAGGGCAGGGGAGAGAGTGTCTTGTCAGGTCTTTCATCCAGATGTTTTCAGGGGAATAAGACAGATAAAAAGGAGGACATTTTGCCCAGGAAACAGAGAGAGGAGTGAGGGTTTAGGGAACTCGCCCCGGGGCCCCTCCCCTACAGGGACAAATTGGTGTCAAGTCTCTGAATCCAGGAGGATTAACTGAGTGTTTTCTTTGCGTTCACACGTGGTGCTGAGGACAAAACAGCTTGAGTCCCCACAAGTCCTCACAACTCACAAAGACACTTGTGTTTAAGCCCGGACAGGGAGGAGATGGCTAATCTTTTCACCTAAGCTCTGTAAACGTACAAATGCACACGACTTGGACTTTAAAACAAACTACAAAAACCAAACTACTGTCCTCAAACTGCAGTTACATACGATGCCAGTTTTTGATAATCACAATAGTATTTTAGAAGTGGTTGAACCTGCATAATGACATTTTATCCACCCTCAGCTCAGCACAATATTTGATTTGCCTGATTTGCCGTTAAATGTAAGTACATTAACCAGAACAGGCTGGACTCATACACTGTTCGTAGCTATACCTACGAAAGTAATGCATTATAACTTGTGTATATCCCACAAAATCAATTTGTGTGTAATTAACATAATTGCGAACCAGGAAATATAAAGTACGGCGAATACTGTGTAGGGAGGAGGTCGGGTGGATGGGTGGGTCAAAAAATACCGGACTTTTGCCCAGGGGACCGGTGTTAAACCAGAAGTCAATGTTGGTTTATTTGTCATGTAGTTTACGCACTTAAGTAACACCACTTCCGGAGTTATTATGAGCCAAACCACAATATTTTCATAAGCCTAACTAAGCAGTTTTGTTGCCTAAACCTAACTAAGCAGTTTTGTTGCCTAAACCCAACTAAGCAGTTTTGTTGCCTAAACCCAACTAAGCAGTTTTGTTGCCTAAACCCAACTAAGTCGATCTTTTCCTAAACCCAACTAAGCAGTTTTTTTTGCCTAAACTTAACCAAGTAGTTTTGTTGCCTAATTCTATCCAAGTCAATCTTTTCCTAAGCCTTACTAAGTAGTTTTCTTGCCTAAACCTAAGGAAGTTGTTTCCTATTAAGACTGAAGTTTATTTTGAAAAGACTTTATGCATGTAACGAGCGGAAATTGACACGTGTTGCTGGACATTCGTTGGAAAACGAACGAAAAAGGAAGAATGACTTTTTCGTAAGATATCATACGAACCGTTGTATGAGAATATGTTGACCACAACAGCGTTATCAGTCAGCATAACAGCGTAGCTATAAATGATCTTTCGCCCCTTAACGTCAAAATAATTGCAAGACAGATATCTCCATATGTCCACAACCAAACTCACCTCCATGTATGAATTCACTCTTTAAATATGGAACACTAATTAAATAATATGTTGAATTTGAGGGACTGCCCCATTAGTCTTATTTGACCACAGGTTCAGTGAGAGAGATGCTTTTCTGATTTCTCAGATAATGGTTTATTCCTCCTCTTTACCAAGTTTTGTAGAGTAATTAGTAATTAGAAGTGTAAAGTTGGGGATCACAAAAGGGTATTTTAATGTGAACACTTGAAGGACTCTGTAGTGTATACGGCCTAGGCTTTGACTCTACAGCTATGATTTCACATGATATCAACATTAAGCAAACATAGAATTTATCTATAAAGCATTCTTAAGAAAATAGTTCTGTCACCAAGTGCTTTATGGAGCAATCTCCTGCAGGATTGATTTAGAAATTATCCACAAATGCCCTTAAATGTTCTTTATTTTTCCCTCTTTGCTTCTCATTTTTGGCTTTAAGTTGTGTCCAGGATGTCAAACACAAAATCAAACCAGCTTTTCTGTTTCGTCTCCAACTGACGCTTCATTTTTCTCAGATGCTCAACGGACCATAAACCCCTCGTCTTGGGCCACACTCCTCCAGCCTGTGTGTTTTAGAGAGCCTCCTTGTCCATAATGCCATATAACATAAACACATTGCATTTGATTGGTAGACATAAACATTGACTGTGGCTGGAGCACAGTTTAACGCCAGGCTACAACTCATGGCCGCTGTTAACGGGCATGCTGCCATAACGGAGGGAAGCCAAGGTCGGCCGCTGCCCCGCGCGCTCAGGGTCACAGAGGAAGACGAGAGATGAGAAGTGCTGGGTTTAAAGATAGAAAAAGAGATAGATGGGTAGAAGGAGTAGAACACAAGACAGTATAGAGGACTTTCAGGTAATGTAAGTGTCATTACCAACACGTGCACATAGAGGATTAGTTGCGACGTGAGCAGCTTTGTTCACATAGTACTTTGTGTGTATCTGTGTAACCGCTTAAGGGGCAGATCAGGACCCATTCCTCCCGATATCAGAATTTCTCCCTTGAATACTTCTGGTTTTGCACACTTAAAAACTAAACATGCTGGCACTAACATCTTGGCCGGAAAAACTTAACCAACAAACACAAGGCTTTCATCCAGAACATCTTTTTAATTGCAATTTTATGGCATTTTTTAAAGCATACTATACTACGGTATTTTTGATGAAAGTTTTTTGTGGAATACTACACTATGACTTTATTATAATATTATTTTTTCATGACATTTTTATGGCATACTATACTATGACTTTTTCAGCCCAGTTGCCAGGAAAAAATATTTGCATTGGACATTCTGCAAACCAGGGATACATTGAATGTCAGTGTCTTTGCATTCGGTCAGAGCAAGTGACGTAGTTTAAATAGCGAAAAGAGACACACCGGGCGGGTGGGAAGGGGGGTGGATGAGTCAAACAAACACAATGCTTTCATCAAGAGGGCCGCTTTACGTGTCCCGTGCATCACGTTACAATTAGCTGTTAATTCGTGTTACAGTTTCATTTTCATGTGCAAACGTAGTAGTTTTAAGCCTAGCCATGTATTTCTTTCCTATACCTAAATATAGTGGTTTTGTTGCCTAATCCTAAAGTGACACCAAGGGGAACTATAGTGGTTTTGATGCCGGAAATAAAGTGACGCCAAGGGTCGTGACAAAGCAGCGGTATGTGACGAGTTGGGATGAGAACTTGTTGGCCGTGCAGCCATCATGCACACATTAGCGTGTTTGCAGAATGGCGTCGCATTGCGAAGCATTACATCATTTATCCTGGCTGTTCATTTGTGATAAAATTGCTGCTTTGCTGACATGGTAACATGCATCATGACACTGTCGATAATGCGGACTTACCTAGAAAACGATGGGTGCTGGTGTTTCATCATGAGTCGTATGCTTCCGGTGTGTGTTGCCCTTTTAACACAACCTAGGCTGGCCACATTGGTGGCCGTCAGTTATTGGGCAATTGCCACTCAACATTAGTATTTGGTGAGCTATTCATGTCTTTGGCTAAGCTTGGGCTTCTTTGGAATAGGGTGATTATAAGATACTGTGTCCTGCAGTTAGGCAATTCAGTTTTACTAAAGCCATTACAATCCAAGGCTCTCTCCTGCTGGTTGTAGACTATATTTAATCACCTGCACTTGTGATATATAACACACCTACAAGGTAATTACAGAAACGTGATGGTATGTAGCGTTTTGTAATGCTGTAACTCCTCACTCGTACTTGATTAACCGTGACGGCAAGTATGTAACCAGATGTTTTGTCAGGATGTGTTTTAGAATATGCAATGTAGGCCTTGTTTACAAAGTGTTGTGTGTTGGGATTTCTTCAGCTTGATAGAAGTTGACTCTGATTACTCTGATGCTGGTACCATCATCAGTCCTTGTGGTCTCCGTGGCGAGCGAAGATGATGCTGATGATAGCTTTTTGGTTTTGCCCAGGAACAAACTGTCACCATTTCCCAACGTGGCAATCTGTTTTGTGTTTTTCTGACTGAACCAATTGGAAGTCATATTATAATAAGAATACTGCGACAGAACAACAGATGATAATTACACATTACTTCCATATGTGCTGGTTTCTCTTGGTTAGATTATGTGTTTCAGAGAAGTTGAGTTTAATCTATGATAACAGGGAGAAATGTATTCCTACTTTGTAGTAATATGAATTAGTTTATGCATAACCACGGCATAGTGCATGTAAAGGAAACTGCAATATTTCAGCCTCATACTTTATATTTAGTATATGTCTTATGTTTCACTATTCATCAATAGTTATTGATAATTGAGCAGTTGATAATGCTATAACTTAATGCTATTAACAGGACATGTGTAGTGTTTATCACTGGTTGAAATGAGAGGTTGAAAAGTGAGCACTTCATTTTACAGATCTGCAAATTTCATGGTAATTAGGTGATAATTAGCAAGTAACCTATTTCAAATATCCTTGGAATTACTGCCAAATTACCCCAATATTTACCTCAAAATGTATTGAAAATGACTTTATTATAAACATGATTTAATAATTATATTCCGCTATTTCCCAATAGCTGGTAATTTATTTTATACATTTCCAGGAAAAGAATACAATGTTAATTGATATGCTTTATTTCTATGTCTGCTGATAAATAAATAATAATTAGCAAATAACTTATTTGAAATTTCTTAAAAAATTCCCTGAATCATTACATTAGCTACCAAAAAAAAAAATCCTGCTATATTCAAGTGCTGAATGATTCTGTCCTCAATTAATAGTAGTAATACTAAACCATAATGTACTTGACCTTCATTCCAGCAATCAATATATGAGTGGGTGTCATCTTGTTTTAGTAGATATCGGATTTGGAAGTTCACTCTTCAGCTTCACGTGCATGTTCACACTCCGACACATGTAAATACACACACTTTCAGTTTGACACTCGGGTCACTTCCTCACACAAGTGCTTCTTATTTACCTTGACACTGTATTTGGTTCATTGGCATTCCATTTGGAGGTGGTGACCCCGCTTAGCCTAATAAATTCAGCTGTGTTTTAGTCGGCTAACACTAACAGACCTCCACTTCATCCATCACGGAGCTTAACAATAGCCATGTCTTCAGCTGCTTCTGCGTCGCTAAAAGCTTTTCATGTAAAACCTGCAGACCTGCTGGGTGTGTGTTGGCGGTGTTGAGGCTTAAGAGTATGTGTGCAATGTGTTTGTGCATGTATGTGTGTGTGTGTCCTGGGGCCTGCACCTCTTATCAGATGGATGTGTTTGATATCTCTACTGCCAAGGAATCCTCACATATACATAAACAACCGCTGAACCGCTGGCAGGTTGCACTGACAGAGGCACATCGTTGAATCTCTTACATGTTTAGGAGTTCTGTTTCAGTGCTCTTATGTCACCCACTTTCCAGTTCAATCTTTCCCATCACCTGCGTTAAACAACGTAAACCCAGGTGATGAAAAATGGCCTCATATTCAATTTTTCTCCCTCGCTGACACCCCCGCTGGTTTATTTAAAACACCACATGACGGTCGAACGAGGGAGTGTATGAGCAGCGACGTGCCGCCCAACTAGACGTCTTCATTGATGTCAAGCTAGCTAGCACTTTGGCCCGTCAGTGTCTCACGGGGTCGCATCAACCATTTGCATAACAAGCCGTCCTCGTGACACCAACGCCACGACAGATGTCAGCCTAGTGAGGGAAGTTTGTCACGTCCTTCCATCATTTCTAAGCGTCTTCCCCTCTTTGTTCTGGCTCTTTCTCCGCTTTTACAATCAACATTGTTATGTCGAGGTGAGTCAAGTCTCATCAAGACCTTGCTGGAGTTGTCACAGTGTTTGAGGAAGTCACTTGACAGTCATAAACATCATGTGAGAACATAATAAAAGTGGATCATTTTTCAGTGGGAACATATAAAGTTTCATACTAGATTTTATTGGAATGAAAGAACTTTTTTTATTTTGGTTTCAGCCAACAAATCATTGGGGGTACTATAAACTATATATGACATATTAACTGTAATAACTATTTTTCTTTTACTGTCTGTAAAAAGTGCTAAATCACCTTCTTGGACTGTTATTAGTACATTTCGATTCAACAGTGTTTGAAAGAAGAATCTGAACCCCTTTAATTTTTCATTCATATTATTATCATCTTATTACAAACACTAGGTTACTGGTTGGTGCCACCTTTGTATTCATTTTGAAAGTCTTTTTTTTGATAGGTGAGTCAGGTGGTCTTTCTCTACTATACTATGACATTTTTTCGACATAATATACTATGACTTTTTTTCGACATACTATACTATGATTTTTTTGTGTAGCAGTTGTCGACATACGTATAGTATGTCGAAAGATTTCTCAAAAAATTTAAATATGACTTTTTTTCGACATACAATATGACTGTCAAAAAAATTTATAGTATAAAATGTCAATTTCATGAAAAAAGGTCAAAGTATAGTATGTCGAAAAAAGTACTATTGTAATATACCGAAAAAAATCACGTTATAGTATGTCGAAAAAAGTCATAGTACAGTATGTTGAATAAATATTCCATACAAATTCATAGTTTACCTTGTCTAAAACAAAAGTTAAACTATAGTGTGGCAAAAAAAGTCATATTATATTATGTCATAAAAAGTCAGTATAGCATGTAGAAAAAAGTTATTAGAAAGTCATAGTATAGTATCATAAACAGTCATAGTTTAGTATGTCGAAAAATGTCTTGAAAAAAGTCGTAGTATAGTATGTCACAAAATGTTGTAGTATGTCAAAAAAAGTTATAAAAAGTCATAGTATGTAGAAAAATCTCCTAAAGAAATCATAGTAGCGTATTTTATTGATGTAAGACTTTATTCCACTTCAGAAACTTTGAATTTATTATCTGTTATCATCGTAGTGCAATTCTCCATGTGTCTTAGAACCGGCGAAAGTTATGGTAGTTCTATTGTGCTGTGTCATCCAGGAGTCTTGTTGTCGTGTTGTCACTTTGGCATGGAGTATAAATGGTTTTATGAAGCCTTATGAACTCATTAGAATGTCTTATAAATGTGCTCATGATGCATTTTAGACATGACCTTATATATATATAATATAAAGCTTTACCCAAATTTCCAATCTGTTCCCAGTACCTTGCTTTAACAGTGGTAGGCAGCAGTACTTTGCATAACTATACTATCTATGTCTTGATCTTTTCTATCCTGACTCAAATGCTACCAAACATTGCTTTTAGAGACTGAACATGTGGATAAATCAGCCACATGCATCCAAATCTCATAACACAAGGCTCACAAGAGAGAAAAACATGGCAGCTCAAAGACTCTCCTTCGTATTTGGTTGGAATAGTAAGTGGCCATTGGTGCTCCCTGCTGTTTTACGTCACAGGGGAAACATCTTTATCACGGCGTATATTATTCCAAAACACAGCTTCCTGCATGGAAACGATCCCCCCCCCCTGTCCTCAGTTCGCCTGCCTCTCTGATAGACTACATTGCTTCTTATAAACTGTCTATGGTCCATAAATTGTGCAGCGCTGAGCATAACACTGCACAGTGTCGGCCTGCAGGGACACGCACATTCACATCCCCCCGCCTCCTCTTCTCTCTCTCTCTCTACCCTCACTGAGATTTGCTTAGTAAATTGTGCAATGAGATCCAGGGTTAAGAGAAAAGAGAGAAAAAACTGTTTCAAACAGTGAGTGAGTGTGCTTATCATTTAACTCTACAGATGTCCAAGTAAGGGTTAAATCATCTACAGATGTCACAGTTATTCATTTATTCTATATGATAAACATAAATCTACAATGCTGATTGTGACAAAGTGGGTGAGAAAACACCATTTGTCTCCATTTTCCAACATTTCAAACTAATTTAACCATGCTTGTTTAATCTTTATTTAGCCATGATTCCATCAACTTTAACTTGCTAATTATCCCAGGTTTGTTTGTGTTTGGTAGTCTTTATCCACTGAGTGACATCATCAGTGATGTCACTGGATCGGACCAAGCAAGTGGGGGGAGTGAAAATTTGGATAAAGGAATTATGTTTATGTATTGCAATCAGTTTAACCGTGGTTGCATATGCATGTTATGCAGGGATGTGTGTGAAAGCATTTTAGTACTAACTTAGTGGGAATTACCAACTTTATTAGTCCATCTCTTTTCAGAGAAGGTTCTGGGTTTCCTGGGAGAATGGTACAGCCTGCTGCTGAGTGACTCTTGGTGATTGAAGGGACTATATAAGCATTTGTTTTGGGCTGGTATGGAGAAAGACGTCAGCGTGTAGCTGTGTGCATGTGAAGTTTGGTTACTAACTGTTATTTTAGCATGAGCTGAGTCATATTCAGATAAAGCCGAGTTAACTGTTTGTTTCTTTTGTTTGTATATATTTATGTTACATGAGTAACGTGGTGATACTGTAAATAAAACACTATTTTTTTCACAACTGGACATAGTTTCCCAGAGTCTGCCTCCTACACACTTTAGTAATGCTTCCTGGCACTGATAAAGATGGGAAAAGATAAGGCAGTTCAGACCATGTAGACAGCGTAAGCTTCACTACTTGCCTTTCCACTTGTGTGCAGTAGTCTTGTGCTGTTTTTATAATACTTTATTTAAAACGCACTATTTTTAAGCCTTAAATCCAATTATGTATCAGGTGTGCAGCTCTTAATTTTTACTCAAAACACTCATAATTCTAAAGAGGTTACATTCACAACTGTCACATACTGTTTGTTATGTAAATATTATATTAAATATATGCCATTGCATTAATGTGACAAGTGGCTCGTGGCTCAGCAAGTTGAAATGCAACATTGCCACCGTCTCGCCAATCAGGGAATTCACTCATTCACATCCTGTCATACTATGGAATAAATTATGTTAAATAAAGCCCCTACATATAGGATTTAAATATGTCTAACTTTGGTGAATTCTCATGGGAGCGTAAAAAGACACTTCCCCCGCATGGATCCAACCCCTCAGACACTGAAAATGACATGTTGAAAGCAACACATAGCCTGCACCAACTGTCAGGATTGTTTCATTGTTTGACATAATCATTTTAAACATGCTATAAATGCAAGCTTCTACATCGGGGCTTTAAGAAACATGGATCGCTGTTATGGCATTCTAGAAATGACTATCTATCTGTACTATCTGTAAAAACTGTGGCCCATAATTGGTTTTTGGAAGCATGACTTTGGGCGCAATTGGTAAGAAATTAAGTTAATGTAGAAGAGAAATTATTGTAGCGCTTTAATACTTACCTCTAACGACAATCAGGAAGATTTATGACCCTTTAAAAGAGGAAAACAGAATGCACACAACACTTAAATAAGCAACACATCTGATACCAAAAACAACATCTGCGTTATGCTGAACAGTTTTTTAAGTAAATGGCAGAGCTGCAGCAAAGAGGCCAATTTCTTAGATCCACAAAGATCACCATGCAGACAGAAGTGGTTTAAATGGGAGAAATGAGAACAAACAAAAAATATAAAAAGTTGTTTCAGAAACACCAACTGAATGAAAAACAAGAGGAAACTCTACTCAGAGAGAGTCTGAATGAGATGAAACTCTCACAGTAATCAAACTTTTACTTAATTAGAGAAAAGTGTAAAGGAAGATGAATCACAGGGGATGGACAGAAAATAGCCTGCTGGAGAACACCGCATGTCTTTTTTACTGAATATACTGGTTTAGTGCTATTACTTTGTCCACCTCCACAAATTAAATCTGAACTGAGGTCACACTTAAATGACAAGGTCAAAGCTGCTTTCATTGTTACAGTTGCCCCGGCTCTCACACACACAGATTTGAGGCTGCAGGCGTAGAGAAACAGAGACAAAACAACAGCAGCGATGAAGACGCACATTGTCACAGTCGGAGGGTGGAAACCGACTGACAGGGTGAGAGCGGGAGGAGCTGACATTTTTGTTCTTTACCCATCACTGATGTGAGGCTGATGAATATGCGAGATGGGTAGCACATCCACAGCCTCACTTCTATCAATTAGAGCGTGCAAGAGGGATTTTTCACAAACTATTTCACGTTCCAGCTTTGTTTAAACTAAATCCCAGATTCAAATGTAGTTTAGTATAAAAAAATATGACTTCAATGTAATGGTAGTATATTATTTTTAATTAAAAGCACCTCTTTTGGGATTGCGGCATCTTTGCCAGCTCTGACTCAGGGAGAAACATTTCAGAAATGTCAAATATTTTGTATTCATCCCTTTTTATATAGTCAGAAATGTTGCATTTAGTGGCTTATTTACTTCAGTAATGCACATTCAAGCAGCTGCTACAATAACTTTAACTCTAAATTGACCATCAGCTCACTATTATACTTACTTTTTTACAGCCCAATACTTCTCTAGAAAAAAAAAAACATCCCCACTGCCCAACACACATTTAGAGATTGGAGCACAGATTGGATTGTGTATGATGAATGGTGAAGTAGCCTCAACATATAAATAAACTAATGAAAGCTGTGGCTCGAGGCCAATACTTTATCAGTATTGTGCTGTGGCTGGAATTCAGCCCCTCTGTCCTGTCTCGACTTGCTTCCTCACTGTTTACTCTTGGAGGCCTAAGCAGCCAGTCCCTGCAGCAGCTCAATGGTGCGACTGTGCAGAGGGTGAAGGCGGCACTATAGCCGCGAGACAGCAGAATTAAAACGCACCCATGCAGTACGTGCACGAGTTAATTGATGATCGAGGGCAGCTCTGCATCAAAATGCAAATGCACCATGATTCTTAATTTAAAACCAAATGTTGCATGCTTAAAACATAGGGCAACACATTATTATAACGATAATATTAATATATAAAAATACCAATAAATAACTAATAATTCTCAGAGTTGATTATTTTTTACTGTCGACCGAGCGTCAGAATAATATCCTAAAAAGATTACAGATATATTAATCTCACTTATGTTTAAATTAAATGTCTGGTATTGGTGACGTCCCTTCTACGCGCAAACAATAGCTCCATTCTACTGTAACCAGTTTCATATCCTGGCAGCGAGGAGAGGATGAAGGTGTCCAGAGCTCTTCCTCTGGGACTTGAACCGCCACCTTTTGCAGCTGAGTCACTGTTTTGGGCTTCAGTCATCAAAACTCTGGGAGAGACTGTGAATTAAGGGATTCAGATATTGGAGGAAGGAGGGCAAAGTGATTGTGTAAGTGCTTACTGTAAAGGTAGAAATACTTCATATGCAAAGTGCGGAGGAGATGATTCTACTGTGTGCCAAAGCTGTTATCATATCCACTAGCAGGTGGAGGGCGAGTAGGGAAGGGGGTGTACGCTGTGGAAGGAGGGGAGAGGAGGGGAGGACGCTATTAGTGGATCCGGACTCACCAGGTGAGCAAAGGAGCCGACCCCCTCAACACCCCCCGTGCTCCTCTGGACCTCCTGCCCTGCCTGGAGCTGCCAAGGTGACCTTCCACAGAGGTAGAGGGGAGGAGAGAGAGAGAGAGAGAGAGAGAGAGAGAGAGAGAGAGAGAGAGAGAGAGAGAGAGAGAGAGAGAGAGAGAGAGAGAGAGAGAGAGAGAGAGAGAGAGAGAGAGAGAGAGAGATTCAGGAAGGTGCTGACAGAAACATCTCTGGTTATGAACCAGCCGAAAGCATCCGGATGTCTCTGGTCAGAAAGCTGGAGAGTTTGTATGTATATGTATGTGTATGTATATATATATATATATATATATACATATATGTATGTATATATATATATATATATATTGTCAGGTATGATTGATTGATGTGTTGTGTCAAGGGTGAGTGTTGTTCAGAAAAATAACTTTCCTTGTATAGTGACTGTTCTATTGATTATTGACAATTAATAAAAAGATCTTTGAAGAAAGCTGGAGAGTGGAGAAACACACCACAAAACATACCGAGCTCCATGCAGATCTGCAGCTCTTGGTGAGCTGCTGTGCGTAATTTCTCTCCACAAACCAGTCGCCGAGATGTTTACCTGTTACCAGCCTGGATCTCCCTGAGCCAGGCCCTCTGTCACTGCCGGTGTCTGGCACGCACTAGTACGCATGTCTCCATATCCCCGGTCCGGCCCTCATATCCAGGCTTCAGAAAATGCTTGCTTTATATTACAGGACAGTTTTAGGGCTGTAAATATTCCATATTATATATAATATGTTTATGAAATATTCCAAAGGAAGCTTTAAATCCATCCATTGAGTCCTTTTTCATTTTCTCCAGATAACTTTTTTTTTTTTTAACCTTTATTTAACCAGGTAGTACTCATTGAGATTAAGAATCTCTTTTGCAAGAGAGACCTGGCCAAGACAGCAGCATCTAAACATACATTAAAGTTTCACATGCCACAACATAAAACAAATGCAATTTCATTTAATGAAATGCTTTTCAAAAGCAGGAGGAGAATATAGAAATCTTTAAAGAAGAGTCACTCGTAATTTTAACAGAAGAAAATGCTGATTTCGTGCTTTTTTTTAATTTCTTTTCTTTTGCATATTCTTCATGCACATGTGTTTCTGAGCATTTCAGACTCTAAATTTGATCTTCCGGATCAAATAAAAAATAACGTTGGCTCAAATACAGTTTGAGCCAACTCACTTATATCAATTAGAGCGTGCAAGAGGGATTTTTCACAAACTATTTCACTTTCCAGCTTTGTTTAGACTAAATTCCAGATTCAAATGTAGTTCAGTATAAAAAAAATATGACTCCAATGTAATGATAATATATTATTTTTTTAATTAAAAGCACCTCTTTTGGGATTGTGGCATCTTTGCCAGCTCTGACTGAGGAAGAAACATTTCAGAAATGTCAAATATTTCTTATTCATCCCTTTTTAACTTATGATATTATAATCAGAAATGTTGCATTTAGTAGCTTATTTACTTCAGTATTGCAAGTTCAAGCAGCTGCTACAATAACCTCAACCCTGAATTGACCATCAGCTCACTAGTTTACTTACTTTTTTACAGCCC